>NC_073378.1:139649184-139679016 GCF_028641065.1 Leucoraja erinaceus | reverse complement strand
CCAGCTGCAGCTCCTGGCAGACCGCATTGAAAGATTGGAACTGCGGCTGGATTCATACTGGAGTATCCACGATGCTGAGAAAGTCGTGGATAACACGTACAACGAGTTGGTCACACCGCAGGTAACAGGTAAGAGGACAGAAAGGGAACGGGTGGCCAATAGCCAGCAAAGCAGTAGGCTGGTAGTGCAGGAGTCTCCTGCGGTCATCTCCCTCCTAAACAGGTATACCATTTTGGATACTGTTGAGGGAGATGGCTCATCAGGGGAATGCAGCAGCAGCCAAGTTCATGGCACCATGGGTGGCTCTGCGGCACACGAGGGAGGGAAAAACAGTGGAAGGGCAATAGTAATAGGGGATTCAATTGTCAGGGGAATAGATAGGCGTTTCTGCGGCTGCATACGAGACTCCAGGATGGTATGTTGCCTCCCTGGTGCAAGGGTCAGGGATGTCACTGAACGGCTGCAGAACATTCTGGAGGGGGAGGGTGAACAGCCAGTTGTCGTGGTGCATATTGGCACAAACGATATAGGTAAAAAAAAGGGATGAGGTCCTACAGGATGAATTTAGGGAGCTAGGAGATAAACTTAAAAGTAGGACCTCAAAGGTAATATTCTCTGGATTACTACCAGTACCACGGGCCAGTCAGAGCAGAAATAGGAGGATATTGCAGATGAATACGTGGGTTGAAAAATGGTGCAAGGGGGAGGGATTCAAATTTTTAGGGCATTGGAACCAGTTCTGGGGGAGGTGGGACCAGTACAAACAGGACGGTCTGCACCTGGGCTGGAATGGAACCAATGTCCTTGGGGGGTTGTTTGCTACTGCTGTCGGGGAGGATTTAAACTAAAGTGGCAGGGGGGGGTTTTCTACTGCTGTCGGGGAGGATTTAAACTAATGTGGCAGGGGGATGGGTACAAGAGCAGAGGGGCAGGGGGGTGTAAAATGAGGGTAGAAGCAATAGGTAGCACGGTGAAAAGTAAAAGTGGCAGGCAGACAAAACCCGGGTAAAAATCAAAAAGGGCCACTTCTCAACATAATTGTATCAGGGGTAAGCGAGTTGTAAAAACCAGCCTGAAGGCCTTGTGTCTCAATGCAAGGTGTATTCGTAATAAGGTGGATGAGTTGAACCTGCAGATAGCCATTAATGATTATGATATAGTTGGGGTCACGGAGACATGGCTCCAGGGTGACCAAGGCTGGGAGCTGAACATCCAGGGATATTCAATATTCAGGAGGGATAGAGAGAAAGGAAAAGGAGGTGGGGTAGCGTTGCTGATTAGAGAGGAGATTAACGCAATGGAAAGGAAGGACATTAGTTTGGAGGATGTGGAATCGGTATGGGTAGAGCTGCGAAACACTAAGGGGCAGAAAACGCTGGTGGGTGTTGTGTACAGGCCACCTAACAGTAGTAGTGAAGTTGGAGATGGTATCAAACAGGAAAATTAGAAATGCGTGCGACAAAGGGAAAGCAGTTATAATGGGTGACTTCAATCTACATATAGATTGGGTGAATCAAATTGGCAGGGGTGCTGAGGAAGAGGATTTCTTGGAATGTATGCGGGATAGTTATCTAAATCAACATGTAGAGGAACCAACGAGAGAGCAGGTTATTTTAGACTGGATATTGAGTAATAATAATAATAATAATAATAATAATAATAATAACTTTATTTGTTAAGCAGCTCAAAAAAACAACCAAAGCTGACCAAAGTGCTGTACAGAAAAAAATAAGCAAGACATCATAAAACAGGCAGATCAACAGAAGATACAGCTAACACGAGGCGCATAAATTATATACGAAATTCAACAATAAATTAAAATACATAAAACACGAGTATGACCCACGCAGTAAAATCAAGCAAATAAAGTAAATAAATAAGTCGACACCTTACTGGTCTATAAAGGCCACGGAGAATAGATGTGTCTTCAGGAGTGATTTAAAAACAGATAGAGAAGGGGCCTGTTTAACGTGTAGAGGCAATTCATTCCATAATCTCGGAGCTGACACAGCAAAGGCACGGTCCCCTCTGAGCTTCCGCTTAGTTTTATGCCCACTCAGGAGCAGCTGATCATCTGACCCGAGAGAGCGGGTGGGTGTATAAGGGTGAAGAAGCTCAGATAGGTAGGACGGGGCAAGACCATTTAGGGATTTAAAAGCAAATAAAATAATTTTAAAATGAATCCTATACTGAAGTGAAGTGAGGCTAAAATGTGTGAAACGTGATCATGTTTTCGTGTGCCAGTTAAGAGACGAACAGCTGCATTCTGTACCATCTGGAGACGGGCGATGGAGGACCGACTAACCCCCATATACAGTGCATTGCAGTAATCCAGCCGAGTGGTAACAAAGGAATGAGGAAGGGTTAGTTAGCAGTCTTGTTGTGCGTGGCCCCTTGGGCAAGAGTAACCATAATATGGTTAAATTCTTCATTAGTATGGAGAGTGACATTGTTAATTCAGAAACAATAGTTTTGAACTTAAAGAAAGGTAACTTTGAGGGTATGAGACGTGAATTGGCCAAGGTTGACTGGCAATTAATTCTAAAAGGGTTGACGGTGGATATGCAATGGAAGTCACTTAAAGACTGCATGGATGAACTACAAAAAATGTCCATCCCAGTTTGGCAAAAGAATAAATTATGGAAGGTAGTGCATCCGTGGGTAACAAGGGAAATCAGGGATAGTATCAAAGCGAAGGATGATGCGTACAAATTAGCCAGAAAAAAACAGCATACCGGAGGACTGGGATAAATTCAGAGACCAGCAGAGGACAAAGGGCTTAATTAGGAAAGGAAAAATGGATTATGAAAGGAAACTGGCAGGGAACATAAAAACTAACTGCAAACGTTTTTATAGATATGTGAAAAGAAAGAGATTAGTTAAAACAAATGTAGGTTCCTTGCAGTCAGAAACAGGTGAGTTGATCATGGGGAACAAGGATATGGCGGACCAATTGAATAACTACTTTGGTTCCGTCTTCACAAAGGAAGACATAAATAATCTGCCGGATATAGCAGGGGACCGCGGGTCATAGGAGTTGGAGAAATTGAGTGAAATCCAGGTTAGTCGGGAAGTGGTGTTGGGTAAATTGAATGGATTAAAGGCCGATAAATCCCCAGGGCCAGATAGGCTGCATCCCAGAGTACTTAAGGAAGTAGCTCCAGAAATAGTGGATGCATTAGTAATAATCTTTCAAAACTCTTTATATTCTGGAGTAGTTCCAGAGGATTGGCGGGTAGCAAACGTAACCCCACTTTTTAAGAAGGGAGGGAGAGAGAAAACGGGGAATTACAGACCAGTTAGTCTTACATCGGTAGTGGGGAAACTGCTGGAGTCAGTTATTAAAGATGGGATAGCAGCACATTTGGAAAGTGGTGAAATCATTGGACAAAGTCGGCATGGATTTACGAAAGGTAAATCATGTCTGACGAATCTTATAGAATTTTACGAGGATGTAACTAGTAGCGTGGATAGCGGAGAACCAGTGGAGAACTGTCTGGCAAACAGGAAGCAAAGAGTAGGAGTAAACGGACCCTTTTCACAATGGCAGGCAGTGACTAGTGGGATACCGCAAGGCTCAGTGCTGGGACCCCAGCTATTTACAATATATATTAATGATCTGGATGAGGGAATTGAAGGCAATATCTCCAAGCATGCGGATGACACTAAGCTAGGGGGCAGTGTTAGCTGTGAGGAGGATGCTAGGAGACTGCAAGGTGACTTGGATAGGCTAGGTGAGTGGGCAAATGTTTGGCAGATGCAGTATAATGTGGATAAATGTGAGGTTATCCATTTTGGTGGCAACAACGGGAAAGCAGACTATTATCTAAATGGTGGCCGATTGGGAAAGGGGGAGATGCAGCGAGACCTGGGTGTCATGGTACACCAGTCATTGAAGGTAGGCATGCAGGTGCAGCAGGCAGTGAAGAAAGCGAATGGTGTGTTGGCTTTCATAGCAAAAGGATTTGAGTATAGGAGCAGGGAGGTTCTACTGCAGTTGTATAGGGTCTTGGGGAGACCACACCTGGAGTATTGCATACAGTTTTGGTCTCCAAATCTGAGGAAGGACATTATTGCCATAGTGGGAGTGCAGAGAAGGTTCACCAGACTGATTCCTGGGGTGTCAGGACTGTCTTATGAAGAAAGACTGGATAGACTTGGTTTATACTCTCTAGAATTTAGGAGATTGAGAGGGGATCTTATAGAAACTTCCAAAATTCTTAAGGGGTTGGACAGGCTAGAGGGAGGAAGATTGTTCCCGATGTCGGGGATGTCCAGGACAAGGGGTCACAGCTTAAGGATAAGAGGGAAATCCTTTAAAACCGAGAAGAGAAGAACTTTTTTTCACACAGAGAGTGGTGAATCTCTGGAACTCTCTGCCACAGAAGGTAATTGAGGCCACTTCATTGGCTATATTTAAGAGGGAGTTAGATGTGGCCCTTGTGGCTAAGGGGATCAGAGGGTATGGAGAGAAGGCAGGTACGGGATACTGAGTTGGATGATCAGCCATGATCATATTGAATGGCGGTGCAGGCTCGAAGGGCCGAATGACCTACTTCTGCACCTAATTTCTATGTTTCTATGTTTCTATACTGCTATCAGGTCTCCCCTCAACCTTCCATGTTACAGAGTATAGTAAGATTAAACGAGAACTTACCAGTTTGAAGTTTGATCTTTATTTTATGAGGAGTTACGAAGAGGGACTACGTGAAGAACCCCGTACAGCCGTACGCGTGTCAATCTTCAAAGCAGCATTATAGTAACTGAAGTATAATAGTAAGATGAAAGAAGACTAGTACTACCAGATGACCTTCATGAGGGCTGGGAGCGGAGGGCACGTAGTCCCTCGTCGTAACTCCTCATACAACAAAGATCAAACTTCAAACAGGTACGTTCTCGTTTAATCTTACTATTTTACTTCGGAGTCACGTGAGTGACTACGTAAAGAATTCAGAGCTCTGTGATTTCATGCCTTGAGAAACAAGTCTACACAACCACAACTGCCCCATTGACAAATGAGGGAAAACATTCATAATGCATACAGTCATGACATGCTGATGCTGTTATATAAATCAATAACAATAGTCACATCTCTCATCCGGATGGAACATATAACAGAACATAAAATGAAGTTGAGAAATTAAGTCTGGCAGCGGGTTCTTATGAAATGTTTGAAAACGCTACAGCCGTTAGGATGTGGTCCAGCGGAAAGTAATTAACCATTGCTGCTGCTGTTATAGCAGCCCTGGGGGAGTGAGATCCGGATCAGTATCTACTCCTCAGATTCAGGTTCAGATTCAATTTTAATTGTCATTGTCAGTGTAGTACAGAGAAAACGAAATGCATTTAGCATCTCCCTGGAAGAGCGACATAGCAAATGATTTGAATAAATAATAATAAGTGTCCGAGGGGGTGGTGATTGGCAGTTACCGAGGTACGTTGTTGAGTAGAGTGACAGCCGCCGGGAAGAAGCTGTTCCTCGACCTGCTGGTTCGGCAACGGAGAGACCTGTAGCGCCTCCCGGATGGTAAGAGGGTAAACAGCCCATGGTTGGGGTGAGAGCAGTCCTTGGCGATGCTGAGCGCCCTCCGCAGACAACGTTTGCTTTGGACAGACTCAATGGAGGGGAGCGAGGAACCGGTGATGCGTTGGGCAATTTTCACCACCCTCTGCAATGCCTTCCGGTCGGAGACAGAGCAGTTGCCATACCACACAGTGATGCAGTTGGTAAGGATGCTCTCGATGGTGCAGCGGTAGAAGTTCACCAGGATCTGAGGAGACAGATGGACCTTCTTCAGTCTCCTCAGGAAGAAGAGACGTTGGTAAGCCTTCTTGATCAGAGTTGAGGTATTGTGGGTCCAAGAGAGGTCATCGGAGATGTTGACTCCCAGGAACCTGAAGCTAGAAACACGTTCCACCTCCGTCCCGTTAATGTGGATGGGGGTGTGCATGTCACCTCTGGACTTCCTGAAGTCTACAATGAGCTCATTGGTCTTCGGAGTTAAGGGCCAGGTTGTTGTCAGCGCACCATGGTGCTAAGTGCTGGACCTCCTCCCTGTAGGCCAACTGATCGTTGTTGCTGATGAGGCCAATCGCCGTTGTATCATCTGCATACTTGTTGATGGTGTGTTAGTACCATGTACAGGTGTGCAGTCATAGGTGAAAAGGGAGTAGAGGAGGGGGCTCAGCACACAGCCCTGTGGAACGCCGGTGTTCAGGGTGAGGGTTGGAGAGGTGTGCTTGTCTAACCTCAGAGACTGGGGTCTGTTGGTTAGAAAGTCCTGTATCCATTGCAGAGGGAGGGGTCGATGCCCAGGTTACCGAGTTTGGTGATCAGTTTTGATGGTATAATGATGTTGAATGCTGAGCTGTAATCGATTAACAGCATTCTTACATAAGTGTCTCTGTTGTCAAGGTGGGAGAGGGCGGAGTGAAGTGCCGTTGAGATGGCATCCCCCGTACTCCTGTTCTTGTGGTAGGCAAACTGATAGTGATCCAGTGTAGGGGGTAGGCAGCTTTTGAGGTGTGCAGGACCAGCCTCTCGAAGCACTTGGTGATGATGGGGGTAAGTGCAACTGGGCGGAAGTCGTTGAGGCTTGCCGCAGTGGAGTGTTTTGGCACTGGCACGATGGAGGTGGCTTTAAGGCAAGTGGGGACAACTGCTTGGGCAAGTGACAGGTTGAAGATGTCAGTCCAGACGTCTGTCAGCTGCGCAGCACAGGCCCTGAGCATGCGCCCGGGGATGCCGTCAGGGCCAGCAGCTTTACGTGCATTAGTCCTACTCAGTGCCACGTATACGTCGTAGGGGGTGAGTGTGAGGGGTTGGTGATCGGCAGGTAGCACAGCCTTGATGGCTGTCTCTAGATTGTCCCTGTCGAAGCGGCCATAGAAGTGATTAAGCTCCTCAAGGAAGGAGGAGTCGCTGGATGTGGGGGTGGTGTTGGAGGGTCTGTAGTCCGTGATGGCCTGGATGCCTTGCCACATGCGTCGGGGGTCGGAGTTGTTGTTGAAGTGCTCCTCAATCCTGAGCTTATGGCAGTGCTTGGCCTTCCTGATGCCCCTCTTCAGGTTAGCCCTGGATGAACTGTAGGCTCGAGCATCGGCTGACCTGAAAGCGGTGTCCCGTGCTTTCAGCAGTAGCCCGACCTCGCTGTTCATCCATGGCTTCTGATTCGGGAATATGGTCACCTGTTTGAGGGAGGTGACACTATTGATGGTGGAGTTTATAAAGTCCGAAACAGAGGATGTGTAGGAATCAATGTCCGTGTGAGAGTCAAGGGTGGCCTGGGCTGCAAACGCCTTCCAGTCAGTGTTTCCAAAACACTGCTGAAGTGTGGAGTCCGCTTCCTCTGACCAGACTTTAACTGTCCTCACACTTGGTTTAATCCGTCTGATGAGTGGGGAGTACTTAGGGAGCAGGAACAATGAGACGTGATCAGACTGACCAAGGTGGGGGAGGGGGGTGGCTTTTTGTAAGCTTTAGCCATGTTGGTGTAGACTTTGTCCAGTGTCTTGTCTACTCTAGTGGGGAAGGAGACATGTTGGTGGAATTTGGGGAGTACAGTCTTCAGGTTGGAGTGATTGAAGTCACCCGCAACAATGAAGGCTGCCTCGGGGTTGTGCGTCCGTTGATTGCTAATGGCAGTATGCAGCTCTTTCATTGCAAGCTTGGCATTAGCATCAGGAGGAATATAGGCTGCAGTCACAACAGTGGAGGTGAACTCTCTGGGCAGATAGAACAGTCTGCATCTAACCAAGAGGAATTCAAGGTTAGCTGAGCAGTGACTCTCGATGATGGTGGAGTCCGTGCACCATGCTTTATTTACATAAATGCACAGGCCCCCACCTCTGGTCTTACCGGAGTCTGATGTCCTGTCCGCTCGGAGTAAATGACGCCCCGATAGCTGGATGGCGCTGTCAGGGATGTCAGTGTTGAGCCAAGTTTCCGTGAAGATCAAGATGTTGCAGTCCTTGATCCAGTTGTGGGAGGTGATCCTTAGCCGGAGTTCATCCATTTTGTTTGCCAGTGAGCGCACGTTGGCGAGGAAAAGGCTAGGAATCGCTACCCTGTTTGGGGCTAGCTCTAACCTGGCCTTTAACCCACCTCTGCGTCCCCGGCGGTGTTTTCGTACGCGTCGCCGTCTGTTGGTGCTTCTGGTGGGCCGAGCTGGCTTGGTGCGCGCTGGTGTTCTGCCGCTCCGCTGCTCCGCGTCTGCGTTACTCCGCTGGCGGTCTTCAGCCCCGCGGCTCTGCTGATGGTCTCCAGCTCCGCGGTGTTCTCCAGCTCCACGGGTTGGGTGCTGTTCTCCAGCTCCACGGGTCGGGTGAGCTCCACGGTCGGGTGGCGTTCTCCAGCTCCACGGGTCGGGTGAGCTCCACGGGTCGGGTGGTGTTCTCCAGCTCCACAGGTCGGGTGGTGTTCTCCAGCTCCGTGGGTCAGGTGAGCTCCACGGGTCAGGTGAGCTCCACAAGTCGGGTTGTGTTCTGCAGCTCCACGGGTCGGGTGACGTTCTCCAGCTCCACGGGTCTGGTGGCGTTCTCCAGCTCCACGGGTCAGGTGAGCTCCACGGGTCATGTGAGCTCCACGGGTCGGGTGGCGTTCTCCAGCTCCGGGGCTCACCTGGCGTTCTCCAGCTCCGCGGGACGGTTGTGCTCCGCGGGTCGGGTTATGGCCGCGGGTCGGGTCGGGTGAGGGTCGCGGGTCGGGTGAGGACCGAGGGTCGGGTGAGGGTCGCAGGTCCGGTGACGGTCGCGGGTCGGTTGGTCTCCGCGGGTCGGGTGAGGACCGAGGGTCGGGTGAGGGTCGCGGGTCGGTTGGGCTGCGCGGGTCGGGTGGGGACCGAGGGTCGGGTGAGGGTCGCTGGTCGGTTGTGCTCCGCGGGTCGGGTGGGGACTGAGGGTCGGATAAAGGTCGCGGGTCGGGTGAGGGTCGCGGGTCGGGTGGGGACCGAGGGTCGGGTGGGGACCGAGGGTCGGTTGGGACCGAGGGTCGGGTGAGAGCCGAGGGTCGGGTGAGGGTCGCGGGTCGGTTGGGCTCCGCGGGTCGGATGGCGGTCTCCAACCCCGCGACTCACCTGGTGGTCTCCAGTCGGGTGCTCTGTTGCTCTGATGAACTCAGACGGAAGAGGGAGATCGAGGGGACCGAGGGTCGGGTGAGGGTCGCAGGTCGGTGAGGGTCGCGGGTCGGTTGGACACCGCGGGTCGGGTGAGGACCGAGTGTCGGTTGAGGGCCGCAGGTCGGGTGATGGTCGCGGGTCGGGTGAGGACCGAGGGTCGGGTGAGGGTCGCAGGTCGGGTGAGGGTCGCGGGTCGGTTGGGCTCCGCGGGTCGGTTGAGGACCGAGGGTCGGTTGAGGGTCGCGGGTCGGGTGAGGACCGAGGGTCGGGTGAGGATCGCAGGTCCGGTGACGGTCGCGGGTCGGTTGGTCTCCGCGGGTCGGGTGAGGGTCGCGGGTCGGGTGAGGACCGAGGGTCGGGTGAGGGTCGCGGGTCGGTTGGGCTGCGCGGGTCGGGTGAGGGTCGCGTGTCGGGTGAGGACCGAGGGTCGGGTGAGGGTCGCGGGTCGGGTGAGGGTCGCGGGTCGGGTGAGGACCGAGGGTCGGGTGAAGACCGAGGGTCGGGTGAGGGTCGCAGGTCGGTGAGGGTCGCGGGTCGGTTGGACTCCGCGGGTCGGGTGAAGACCGAGGGTCGGTTGAGGGCCGCAGGTCGGGTGAGGGTCGCGGGGTCGGGTGAGGACCGAGGGTCGGGTGAGGGTCGCAGGTCGGTGAGGGTCGCGGGTCGGTTGGACTCCGCGGGTCGGGTGAAGACCGAGGGTCGGTTGAGGGCCGCAGGTCGGGTGAGGGTCGCGGGTCGGGTGAGGACCGAGGGTCGGGTGAGGGTCGCGGGTCCGGTGACGGTCGCGGGTCGGTTGGTCTCCGCGGGTCGGGGGAGGGTCGCGGGTCGGGTGGGGACCGAGGGTCGGGTGAGGGTCGCTGGTCGGTTGTGCTCCGCGGGTCGGGTGTGGACCGAGGGTCGGGTGAAGGTCGCGGGTCGGGTGAGGGTCGCGGGTCGGGTGGGGACCGAGGGTCGGGTGGGGACCGAGGGTCGGGTGAGAGCCGCGGGTCGGGTGAGGGTCGCGGGTCGGTTGGGCTCCGCGGGTCGGATGGCGGTCTCCAACCCCGCGACTCACCTGGCGGTCTCCAGTCGGGTGCTCTGTTGCTCTGATGAGCTCAGACGGAAGAGGGAGATCGCCCAGAAAGTTGTTGCAGCCGCAGGAACCGAAGTCCAGAAGTACCTGTCGGCTGTACGAGATGGATACAAGACTGCTCCGAGTGAGCGGCCTTGAAGCAGGTAAGGGGATCGTCGCTATTTTTCCCATTCTAGGGAGACACATGGGCGTCGCGGTGTGCCCGCGCCGCCGCCATTTAGTATTTTGTATTCTGCATAACTCAACTCCGTTTTAACACCTGGCAAGATCTGAGCTGATACGTTCTTATAACATTTTTTGTAACTAACAATCATAGTTAGCTCAGAGTCTCGAAGGCTCTTGGTGACCTTGACGTATTGTTATATATATGCGCGCACTCACATAACCAAAGGTCCCTGGATATGCCTTGAAGTATTTTGAGAACTGACACCCCTACTGCTCTACTTAAATAACTTATAGCAGAAAATACTATGCATATATTTGCAGATTTAATCATCCTCTCCTGTCACAGTTTAAGAATAGGGGATGAGGCATTTAGAACGGAGATGAGGAAACATTTTTTCACACAGAGAGTTGTGAGTCTGTGGAATTATCTGCCTCAGATGGTGGAGGCCGGTTCTCGGGATACTTTCAATAGAGAGCATGATGGGGCACTTAAAGATAGCGGAATCAGGGGATATGGAAAGAAGGCAGGAACGGGGTACTGATTGTGGATGATCAGCAATGATCACATTGAATGATGATGCTGGCTCGAAGGGCTGAATGGCCTACTGCTGCACCTATTGTCTATTGTCTATCTTCTATTGTCTATTGTCTATTGTCTATTGTCTATCTTCTATTGTCTATTGTCACAATAATGTAGCGAGTGATCTGTTGCGCTAAACCAGCACCAGGAGGATAACGATCTAATGAGGTCCGGTCAAAGCTAAGAATGTAGCTGTAACCCCCTGGTGAAAGAGTGTTAACACAATGTCAACCTCCCATACTGCAATGTACTTGTCCTGGGAAAACTTGTGTTCAAGATATCCTTTACTAACTCGATATCTGAAGTGAACCCAACAAAGTGGACCTCGTTTGCTGCAGTAAGTCTGGTGGAAAGCACCTTGGCACAGTTAATGACCCTATAACTCAATATTGTCAAAGACCATTTAAAATGAACTGCAATAGCTCAGAATCTGTACCATTTTAAAAGTAACATGAGCATTAAACAAACGCTTCCCATCTCTTCAAGAAGCAAAGTACTGCTTTTTGGTACTATTCCAGCACTGTGAATACATACAAGAAATATGTGTGACAACCCAAGCCGTAAGTAGTTTATTGAGAATCTGTAGAACATAAATTGATTTTATCATGCAACGGCTGATTTCTCGAGCCACAGGCTGAACCAGCAAGTTACGTTAAAAATAACCATATAAGGTTGATTATTATTATTCCCGACAAATCGGGAATCAAACTGCATATGCCAATCCCACAGCTAGAATAATGCGGGCTCTTGACGACTTTATTTCAAGACCCGACTCAAAAAGCAAAATGGAGGGAGACATAAAAGACCATTCCTCCTGCGTGTAGCGAGAATGTATCTTTCGCCGCTGTTATGCCACACATTTTTGCAACCTGTGAATCAGTATGAAAACAACATATCTATATTCGGTGTTTTATTGAATCAGAATTTAAATACGTTGCGGTCCAACACCCATTCTGTGTTGTCATTGATCTGTACTTAATGATACTCCAGTGGCAAATGCGATTATGTACCTATCAAATGATTATTTTCCTTGATTGCACCCCCGTGCTTATCTTATGCCACCATCATAGTGTATCAACATGAAGTTGAGCATGCAGCTATGCATATTCGCTCAATCACTCTTTAACCCATAAAATGCACGTAGGGTCTATGCAAACTCATATAACTCATGCAAATCTCCTCCACCTCCAACTAGAGATGACATTCGCATTTTCCCACCTTAGGCCATTAGTGACATATTTATTGATCAACTATTGGAGAAATGCAGAATACTGTTTGCTCATCAAAGTACCTTTAGTAGCTTCAGCTGGTAATAGCAAAGGTGTGTTATCAATGACCTCCATGGCCCTTTATAGTTTGCCATTAAGCATACTGTCAGTTCTCCCACGTGCACAGCTGCATCACATATATTACATTGCCAGTTAGTCTAATGAAGAGAACACTGCTTTAAAACAACAAGGCTGTTCCAGGTTTCCATTGACTCCAATCTGTTGCCAAGGGAGTCACCGGCCAACTATCCATTTGATAACAACTCAATTTAACTGGATATAGGAGAACAACTTATCAAGTAGCTTGATACTGAAACAGTGGATTTTAGCCAAATACAGCGTCAAAATATAATCCAGACAATACATCACAAGTGTTTTTGAACTCGGAGTAGTCCTTTGAATGATTTATTGTCATCATACTCTTAAATTGCCTCATCATAGCAATGCCTTCAAATATGTCTGACGATCACTGTACATGGAAACACCCTATGATATCAGTTTGATCACCCGTCTTTCATAATGAACAGGCCACGCCTGCCATCATTTCGTGTCTGCCCTGAACGGCAACTCTGGCCCGGTTACCGATAATTCTCACATGTCCCAAGACATAATTCTCACATGTCCCTTGCCATAATTCTGACCTTGCCTTGAAAGACAATTCCTCATATCTCCGAGCGTGCCTCGAAGGCAAACGTGGCTAAAATACTAAACCTGGCTCAACACACTTCTGGCCAAATTCCAACCTTCTTGGAATACTAGTAATGTCCAGTTTTAACTGGTTAAAATGCCTCTGCGTAGATAACAATGTCTCAATCATTCGTGTATTGTACAGCCAATTGTAAATCTTACCAACTTGTTCGTGGTCACTTAGTTGTGGAGTAACTCTGGTCAGCTTTCATGCTGCCACCAGCTTCAGTGAACCGCTTCCTGCCGATGAAGCGTGGGCTGCGTTAGCCCCGAAACTATGAAGCCTTGCTCGTCGTTGGCCTAATTGGTCCAACAGCTTGTGCTTCGTCCTTCAGGTTTTGCCTGTGGAATAGGCCTTACCTAAATAGAAGATTCGGCGGGTGGCTCTAACGTCCCCTGATAGCGGTGTTCATTGCATTGTGTTGGGATGGCAGCCTTGACGCCAGGAATAGCACCTCTGCAACGCACACTTCATCCCTTGAGGTATGCTCCACGTATACCCTCAGCCTCGGCATCAGATTTATACTGACCCGGCATGTTCTCCTGCTCGATTAGGGAGCCATTAGGCAGCCTTACTACAAGGCGCTGCAGGCGCGGCCTCTCCAACAGGCCCACCCTTCATGGTCAGAAATGCCCCGGTAAACTCACCTCTTCCATGAGGGAGACATCATGCAGCTCTTCCACAGGTGCTGCTGCCATACATTAAGCAGCCCTATTACAAGGCGCTGCTGGCGCGGCCTAGAGCAATAGGCTGGCACTGCCATAGATTCGGCATCCCCATTAAGCAGCCCTGTTACAAGGCGCTGCTGGCAAGGGCTAGCATCTGCCCAACACTGCAAGAGACTCAGAATCCCCTTTAAGCAGCCCTGCTGCTGGCGCGGACTCTCCCATAGTCCCGCACTGACACAGCACCTGCTGTTCGAGTGTATCTAGCTTGAGCCTCTTCTCAATAGGGCTCCATCCTGGCCAACCTCCACATTTTTTCACCTTACTGGAAGGGAACCTTCACGGCACCACGGCTGACCACTTCCGTCGGTTTTCATTATATCTTGGGGCCTTCTGCGGTCTGGGCACCGCATTGCTAGTAGATTTCCCCTCCCCCGGGAATCCCAGCGCCCATATATATTACGGGAGTGAAAACCCTACCGGCACCAGGGCTGGCCGTTCCGGTCCGTTTAACCCCTTACCTGGGGACCCCTGCGGTCTGAGAGCCACATCACTACTGGATTCCCAGCATCTATATGTATATCGGGGAAAATCCTCCCGATACCCGGCATCTATATTTGTATCGGTCGGAAAACCCTCCCGACACCCGGTCTACTGGAGGTCCCCTCCCCGGGAACCCCAGCATTTATATTTATATCGGAGGGAAACCCTCCCGGCACCCGGAGCGCCTGAACGTCACTGACCGCCCAGTCAGCGACCGACTTCGCGACACCCGACATTCCCAGCTATCCGCTCCCGCGGCGAGAACCGGGGTTTCCCCATAGCTGGTTACCTCGTCGGTCGTCGCGAATCATCCGGCAGGAAGCCTCTGGAACAAGAGGTTCATGCAAGGATCAAAACAGGTAAGACATACAAACTTACCTGAAGTTTAAACTTGCTGGGCTGGAGGAGCTCCTGCTGCTCCAACCGGTCGCCTGCACCAATGCCTCTGACGTAATGACGCACGTGCGGCTGGACGGGGTTCTTCACGCACTCACGCACGTGACCCCGAAGTAAAATTGCGGGCATATGAGACAAATTTAGAATGCAACATGGTCGGCATGGGCAAGGTTGGCTGAGGGCCACGTTTCTGTGCTGCACAGCTCAATGCCGTTAGTTTCAATATAGTTATGGAGAGGGTCAGAACTGGACCTAGGGTTGAGATTTTTGATTGGAGAAAGGCTAACTTTGATGAGATGCGAAAGGATTTAAAAGGAGTGAATTGGGATATTTCGTTTTATGGGAACGATGTAGGAGAAATGGAGGACATTTAAAGGGGACATTTTAAGAGTACAGAATCTTTATGTTCCTGTTCGGTTGAAAGGAAATAGTAAAAATTGGAAAGAGCCATGGTTTTCAAGGGAAATTGGACACGGTTCGGAAAAAGAGAGGGATCTACAATAATTATAGGCAGCATGGAGTAAATGATGTGCTTGAGGAGTATAAAGAATGTAAAAAGAATCTTAACAAATAATTTAGAAAAGCTAAAAGATGTTAGGTTGCTTTGGAAAGTAAGGTGAAAGTAAATCCAAAGGGTTTCTACAGCTATATTAATAGCAAAAGGACAACGAGGGATAAAATTGGTCCGTTTGAGAGTGGACAGCTATCTGTAGAGCCAAATGAGATGGGGGAGATCGTGAACAATTTCTTGTCTTCGGTATTCACCAAGGAGAAGGATATTGCATTATGTGAGGTAAGGGAAACTATGAGATTCAAAGAAAAGAATTACTTACACTTTTGAAAAATATAAAAGTGGATAAGTCTTCACGTCCTGACAGGATATTCCCTAGGACATTGAGGGAGCTGGTGTAGAAATAGCAGGGGCTATGACAGATATATTTCAAATGTCAACAGTGCCGGAATAGTGCCGGAGGATTGGCGTACTGCGCATGTTGTTCCATAGTTTCTAAAAGGGTTCTAAGTGTAAACCTAACAATTATAGACGTGTTAGTTTGATTACAGTGGTGGGCAAATTAATTGAAATGATACTTAGAGATAATATATATAAGCATCTGGATAAACAGGGTCTGATTAGGATCAGTCAACATGGATTTGTGCCTGGAAGATCATGTTTGACTAATCTTCTTGACATTTTTGAAGAGGTTACTAGGGAAATTGATGAGGGTGAAGCAGTGAATGTTGTCTATATGAACTTTATTAAGGCCTTTGAGAAGGTTCCTCATGGAAGGTTGGTTAAGAAGTTTCAATTGTTGGGTATTTATGCAGGATTAGCAAGATAGATTCAACATTGGCTGAATGGGAGATGCCAGAGAGTAATGGTGGATGGCTGATTATTGGAGGCCGGTGACTAGTGGGGTGCCACAGGGATCTGTGTTGTGTCCACTGTTGTTTGTCATGTACATCAATGATCTGGATGATGGTGTGGTAAATTGGATTAATGGATGCAGATGATATTAAGATAGGTGGTGTTGTGGATTATGAAGTAGATTTCCAAAGTCTACATAGAGATTTAGGCCATTTGGAAACATGGGCTGAAAGATGGCAGATGGAGTTTAATGCTGATAAGTGTGAGGTGCTACATCTTGGCAGGACAAATCAAAATAGGACGTACATGGTAAATGGTAGCGAATTGAGGAATGCAGTTGAACAGAGGGATCTAGGAATAACTGTGCATAGTTCGCTGGAGGTGGAATCTCGTGAAGACAGGGTGGTAAAGAAAGCTTTTGTTGTGCTGGCCTTTATAAATCAGAGCATTGAGTATAGAAGTTGGGATGTAATGTTAAAATTGTACAAGGCATTGGTGAGACCAAATCTGTAGTATGGTGTACATTTTTGGTCGCCCAATTACAGGATGGATGTCAACAAAATAGAGAGAGTACAGAGGAGATTTACATGAATGTTGCCTGGGTTTCAGCAACTGAGTTACAGAGAAAGATTGAATAAGTTAGGCCTTTAATCTTTGGAGCACTGAAGGCTAAGGGGGGGAGGGGGGGGGGGGGGGGGACATTTAAGATAGCTCTTTAAAATGATGACAGGGATAGACAGAGTTGACCGGGATAAGATTTTCCCATTGAGAGTAGGGAAGATTCAAACAAGAGGACATGACTTCAGAATGAAGGGTCAGAAGTTTAGGGGTAACATGAGGGGGGACTTCTTTACTCAGAGAGTGGTAGCTGTGTGGAATGAGCTTCCAGTGGAAGTGGTGGAGGCAGGTTCGATGTTATAATTTAAAAATAAAGTGGATAGGTATATGGATGGGAAAGGAATGGAGGGTTATGGTCTGAGTGCAGGTAGATGGGACTAGGGGAAAATAAGTGTTCGGCACGGACTTGTAGGGCCGAGATTACCTGTTTCCGTGCTGTAATTGTTATATGGTTATATGGTTATATTCCATAACAGAAATCAGAAAAGCCTGGAGAATTACAGGTTCTGCCCTCTCCATCATCCAATGGATATACAGGCTGACCAGCGCATCCACGGCCCACACCACCCTGGTCACGCTCTCATCTCACTCCTACCATCGGGAGGAATGTGCCGGAGCCTGAAAACCGTGAACTGCAGCTTCAAGAACAGCTTCTTCCCAGCAACAATCCAGCTCTTAAACATTGTCCAACCCTAACCTCAACAACTATGATCCACTATGGAATATGTCTTTGGGTTAACACTATGAAACAAACATTTATCGCATCTGGGAGAGACGTTTGGATAAAATTTATTCAACCTCGTTTTTGTAGTACCAGTTTTACAATTTTATTGATTCATAGTATGTAGTTATCAATGTATTATTTATTGAGTAATGTGTTACTTGTGTGTTATTTGGGGCACAGTTAGTACGTCCTGTTGTTGACGACCCTGGAGTACATGGCAGGGTCAGCCGATCATCAGTCAGAGGAATGACACATGACAATGATATCCTATGGCTGATCAGCAGACTGGAGCAGTACACCGTGGCAATGTCACAGTTGTGTGAACAGGGGACTTGAATGCCGCTAAGTTGGGAAGGGTGCAGGGAAGATTGAGGACAATGTTGCCACGACTCGAGGGAGTTGTTGGGCAGGATAGGACTTTATTTCTCGGAGAGCAGAAGGTAGAGGGGTGACCTTCTGGAGGTGTATAATTCATCGCGGGGATACATGTGGAGATTTCTAACCATAGTAAGAGAATCAAGAACCAGCTGACACGGGTTTAATGAGATAATGGGAACCTGGGGGGCAACAGTTCCACACAAATAATGGTGGTGGAAATACAAAACAAGCTGTCAGAGATTTGAGGCAGGTACAATCACATCATTTAAAATACGTTCGGGCAGGTACAGGGGAAGGAAAGGTTTAGTGGGAGATGGGGCAAATGTGTGGATGGGGCACGTTGGTCGGCTTCTGTGCTGTGTGACTATTGACTCTAATTCTCTAAATGTATCACAGCTTGGTTTGGCAACATCTATGACCATGACCAATATAAATGGTAGAGAGTTGTGGGTATAGCCCCGTCCCTCACACAGACCAGACTTCCACCTCACCTTTTTTACTCTTCTCCCATTGTCACATACCACGAGATTCATGAACAGCTTCTTTCCCGCTGTTATCTGACGACTGAACATCCTTTCATCAGCTAAGGATGTTTGAAGGTTTGACGGTTTCAATGTCAGTTTATTGTCACATATATTCTCGATCTTCCTATCCACCTTGCAACACTTTTCAACGGCAACAACAACTTTCATCGGCACTTTATCTGTAGCTGCATCTTTTCCCCAGGTTCAAGAATAATTTCTTACCACAACCATCAGGCTCTATAAAACACGACACAACACTAACCCAGCAACGTTGGGGAGATGTTTCGGGTCAGAGACCTTCTTCATGTGGATCAATTTCAGGAAGGGTCCCGACTGGAAACGTCACCTTGCCAAGTTATCCAGAGACGTTGCCCTATCCAGCACTGTATATCTTTTTTTTGCAAACCGGCATCTGCAGTTGCCTTTTTGCTACTAACATCAGCGACAAAAATCCTACTATGGATTTGGATTTGGTTGCACTGTCGACTTTGGTTTTTCACTATTATGACCTGTTTATCTAGTATTGCTGATTATTAGTATTGTATTATTAATCATTGCATACGTATTTGTGTTATGGTGTTATTGTGTTATGGTGTTTTAAGCTGCAAATAAGCTGCTGCTAACATTTGTCCCGACGCTGATATAAATGACGTAAACACTCTGGACTCTTGCTTCTCTATGCACACCACACTGATGACCCTGTGCGAGTGGTTTGATGGCAGCATGTATAGTATGATGTGACTGCGTTGCACATGAAATTTTGCGCTGTATCTCGGTATGTAATATGACAGTAAATTAATACGTATGCCACGCGAGAAACTGCAGATGCAAAAAAAAGACACACAATGTTGGAGTAACTCAATGGAGAACATGAATAGGTAACGTGTCAGGTTGGGACCTTTCCTCACATCTGACCCGAAACATCACCTATCCATGTCCGCCAAATATGTTGCCTGACCCGTTTAGTTACTCCAGCACTTTGTGTCTTCTTTTAATACCAATGTCACAACAGCTAAGACTCATCTGACGCGCTGTCGCCAAGGTATAGTCAGCTGAGGACAAGCTGCTGGTAAATGCGATTAGTAAAGATGGATGCTAGCGGTCAGCACAAATATGGTGGTCTGAAAGGGCAGTTTCTATGCACGGTGGCGCGGCGACAGAGTGGCTGACTTACAGCGACAGAGAGCCGGGTTCGGTTCCGAATATTGGCCTCATCAGCAACAACGATGAGCTGGCCTACAGGGAGGAGGTCCAGCACTTAGCAGCATGGTGCGCTGTCAACAACCTGGCCCTTAACTCCAAGAAGACCAAGGAGCTCATTGTAGACTTCAGGAAGGCGGCACGCACACCCCCATCCACATTAACGGGACGGAGGTGGAACGTGTTTCTAGCTTCAGGTTCCTGGGAGTCAACATCTCCGATGACCTCTCTTGGACCCACAATACCTCAACTCTGATCAAGAAGGCTCACCAGCGTCTCTTCTTCCTGAGGAGACTGAAGAAGGTCCATCTGTCTCCTCAGATCCTGGTGAACATCTACCGCTGCACCATCGAGAGCATCCTTACCAACTGTATCACAGTATGGTATGGCAACTGCTGTCTCCGACCGGAAGGCATTGCAGAGGGTGGTGAAAATTGCCCAATGCATCGCCGGTTCCTCGCTCCCCTCCATTGAGTCTGTTCAGAGCAAGCGATGTCTGCGGAGGGCGCTCAGCATCGCCAAGGACTGCTCTCACCCCAACCATGGATTGTTTACCCTCTAACCATCCGGGAGGCGCTACAGGTCTCTCCGTTGCCGAACCAGCAGGTCGAGGAACAGCTTATTCCCGGCGGCTGTCACTCTACTCAACAACGTACCTCGGTGACTGCCAATTACCACCACCCCCGGATACTTATTATTATTTATTCAAATCATTTGCTATGTCGCTCTTCCAGGGAGATGCTAAATGCATTTCGTTGTCTCTGTACTGTACACTGACAATGACAATTAAAATTGAATCTGAATCTGAATCTGAATCTGAATATATGTGTCCGCAGTTCTTCATGACCGTGTGCGTTTTCCTGGATCTCCAGTTTCCTCCCATGTTCCAAAGACATCCTGGTTTATAGGTTAATTGGCTTGCTATACATGTAAATTGTCCCTAGTGTGTTTAGGAAAGTGTAAGTGTGCGGGACCGTTGGCCGGCGGTGACTCGGGCTGAATGGCCTGCTACATAAATTCATTTTCTTTCTTTTTTTTGTTTATTTAATTAGAAGTTAATACAGCACAAAACAGTACAGTGGAACCTAATATTAGGTGCCAACTATGTAATACCGTAATCCATTATATGTACAACCTCTAGTTTTATGTTATGAGAAGGAAGTAAGCAAGACAAGAAAAAGAAAACAATAGAAAGAGGAAAAAGTGGAAAAATAGATGGTAGAGAGTAGAAAAACGTGAAGTGTGTATATAAAAAATAGAAAAGAAAGAGAGAAAGTGGAAAGTGGAAATAGAAGAGAAGGACCCTTAAAAGAGAATTTTTCAAATCTGTATTCGGAGATGTAGATCTATCGGCGTCATGAACTGAAATCAGCAATCTTTACAGTACCGCTGCATCACATGATTCCAAAAAGTCGATGAAAGGAGACCAACTCCTTAAGAATTGGTCATATTTATCTATTAGTCGGAGTCTCATTTCTTCAAGGCGTGCTATGTCCATCATATTCCTAATCCACATTTTAACAGTAGGTATGGTTGTATTTTTTCCAAATTTTAAGTATCAATTTCGTTCCAATTATTAACCCATAATTAAAAAAAACATTTTGATCTTTATTTAAATTGGTATCTTCTCCTATTATTCCAAATATAATCCATTCCGTTTTGGGTTCTATTCTTGACTTGAAAAGCTTTTAAATATATCAAATATATCACTCCAGAATTTATTCAACTTTGTACATCCTACAGATGAATGTGTTACATTTGCGTTTTGAAACAAACATTTATCGCATCTGGGAGAGACGTTTGGATAAAATTTATTCAACCTCGTTTTTGAATAATATAGTCTATGTAATAATTTGAATTGATTTAAATTATGTCTTGCATTAATAGAACAGTTATGTGTATTCATCAAAAACTTTTCCCATCTATCCTTCGAGATCTTTATCATTAGCTCATGTTCCCAATCTTCCCTTAATGCTTCTGTTGAGGGTGATTCTCTATTTAATATATTATTATAAAAGTATGATATTAATTTTTGTGAATCAGCCTTAATATTCATTGCTTCTTCTAAAGGATCTAAAATTATAGTTTGAAATCTATGTGCATATTTCTTCATAAAGTCACATACCTGTATATATTTACATATTGATTATCCTTCAATTTAAATTTAAATTGTAATTGTTGAAATGATAACAGTTTGCCCACTTCATACATATCCCCTACTCTCCTAATCCCCAGTCTATCCCATTGTTGATATGATTGTCGATGAGAGAAGGTTTGAATGCGGGGTTGTTCACTAGTGGGGTTAGTACTGATAAATTATTTAATTTCAAGGATACTTTTATTTGTTTCCAAATTCGTATTATATTGTGAATAATTGGGTTCTTCTTATATATTATACTATTCAATTTTATCGGTGAGAGCAGGATCGTTCCTATATCGTGTGGAATGCACTCCTCTTTCTCCATTCTTATCCACTCCAACTGCTGAGTGGAACTATCCAGCCAGTACATTATGTTCTTAATATGCACTGCCCAGTAGTAATACATAAAGTTAGGTAATGATAAACCCCCTACTTCTTTAGATTTGCACAAATGCTTCCGTTGAATTCTATGTGTTCTGTAGTCCCATATAAAATTAGTGATAGTGGAATCTAGTTTTTTGAAAAATATTTTGGAATATATATTGGGATCGCTTGAAACAAATATATTAATTGGGGTAAGAACGTCATTTTTATAGCGTTAATTCTACCTATCAATGAAAGCGGAAGCGTTTTCCAAAATTTAATCGTATCATTCAGTTTATTTAATAGTGGTATAAAATTGGCACTAAATAATGATTTGTGTCTTCTCGTAATTTGAATACCCAGATACTTGAATTTTTCTGTTGCAATTTTGAAGGGGAATTTTAGTAATATAGTGTCTCGAATCCTGTGGTTTTAAAGACATAATTTCGCTTTTATTCCAATTTATTCTATATCCTGAAAAAGAGCCGAATTCCTCAATTAGTGTTAATAAGGTGGGTATACTCGTTTGTGTATTTGTAATATATAAAATTATATAATCAGCATGTAATGAAATTTTATTCTTTGAGTCCTTGGTGTTATATCCGTGAATATTCAGGTGATTTCTAAGCCTTTCGGCCAGCGGTTCTATCATAAGGGCAAATAGCAATGGTGATAAGGCACACCCTTGCCTATTACCCCTTGATAAGTAACATTTTGGAGATAGCGTATTGTTAGTTAATATTCTTGCCGTAGGTCTATCGTAAAGTACTTTAATCCATCTAATAACATTCTCTCCCGTATTAAATTTTTGGAGTACCTTCTATAAATACTGCCATTCTACTTGATCAAATGCCTTCTCTGCATCCAGCGTGACAACTGAAATATCTTCATTGTCCTCATTATGAGAGTACATTATATTGAAAAGCCTTCTCAAATTATTAAATGATTGTCTTTTAGGTATAAATCCCGTTTGATCCGTATTTATTAAATTGTTAATATAATTATTTAGCCTTCTAGCTAGAACCTTTGCTAAATTTTTCTGATCCGTATTTAGAAGTGAAATAGCTCTATAAGAACCCGGTTCATCTAAATCTTTATATTGTTTTGGTATAAGCGTTATTGTTGCTTCTGCTAGGGTTTCTGGTAGTTTATTTTCAGTATAAGCCTGCATGTATAAATTGAATAATCTTGGTACGATTGACTCCTGAAATCTTTTATAAAATTCATTACTAAAACCGTCTGGTCCTGGGGTCTTCCCATGTTTCAGTGAGTTTATTAATTGTTTTATTTCTTCACTAGTAATCCGTGCTCCTAATTGCTCTTGTTCTAAACTATCCAATTTTGGGAGCTTGCAATTATCTGCTACATAAATTCATAAGTGATACGAGCAGAATTAGGCCATTCGGCCCATTGTCCAATCCACCATTCAATCTTAGCTGATCTGTCTTTCCCTCACAACCCCATAACCCCTGAAACTCGTGCTAATCAATAACCTATCTATCTCTCTTAAAAATATCCAGTTACATGGCCTCCACTGCTTTCTGTGGAATTGAATTCCACGGATTCATTTCTCTCAGAATAAAGAAATTCCTCATCATCTCCTTCCAAAAGTAACGCCCTTTAATTCTGAGGCTATGACCTCTGGTCCTAGACTCTCCGCGCAATATCTCAAAATAAATCTAAACAAAACTAAACTAAACTAAGCTAAACTAAACTAAACTAAACTAAATTACACCAAACTACACTAAACTAAACTACACCAAACTACACTAAACTAAACTACACTAAACTAAACTAAACTAAACTGCACTAAATTAAACTAAACTAAACTACACTAAACTACACCAAACTACATCAAACTGCACTAAACTACACTACACTAAACTAAACTAAACTACACTAAACTAAACTAAACTAAATTACACTAAACTACTACACATTTGGAAGAATGGGCTGAAAGATGGCAGATGGAGTTTAATGCTGATAAGTGTGAGGTGCTACATCTTGGCGGGACAAATCAAAATAGGACGTACATGGTAAATGGTAGCGAATTGAAAATGCATTTGAACAGAGGGATCTAGGAATAACTGTGCATAGTTCCCTGAAGGTGGAATGTCATGTAGATAGGGTGGTAAAGACAGCTTTTGGTGTGCTAGCCTTTATAAATCAGAGCATTGAGTATAGAAGTTGGGATATAACGTTAAAATTGTACAAGGCATTGGTGAAACCAATTCTGGAGAATGGTGTACAATTTTGGTCGCCCAATTATTGGAAAGATGTCAACAAAATAGAGAGAGTACAGAGG
This sequence comes from Leucoraja erinaceus, assembly GCF_028641065.1. Taxonomy (NCBI): domain Eukaryota; kingdom Metazoa; phylum Chordata; class Chondrichthyes; order Rajiformes; family Rajidae; genus Leucoraja; species Leucoraja erinaceus. Next base: position 139,654,908 of record NC_073378.1, on the reverse strand, counting down.
AGATTTACTAGAATGTTGCCTGGGTTTCAGCTACTGTTGCAGAGAAAGGTTGAATAAGTTAGGTCTTTATTCTTTGGAGCGCAGAAGATTAAGGGAGGACTTGATAGAGGTCTTTAAAATGATGAGAGGGATAGACAGAGTTGACGTGGATAAACTTTTCCCATCGAGAGTAGGGAAGATCCAAGCAAGAGGACATGACTTCTGAATTAAGGGACAGAAGTTTAGGGGTAACATGAGCGGGCACATCTTTACTCCGGTAGCGGTTGCTGTCTGGAATGAGCTTCCAGTGGAAGTGGTGGAGGCAGGTTTGATTTTATCATTTAAAAATAAATTGGATATGCATATGGATGGGAAAGGAATGGAGGGTTATGGTCTGAGTGCAGGTAGATGGGACTAGGGGAAAATAAGTGTCCGGCACGGACTTATAGGGCCGAGATGGCCTGTTTCCGTGCTGTAGTTGTTATATGGTTATATGGTTATATTCCATAACAGAAATCAGACAAGCCCGGAGAATTACAGGTTCTGCCCTCTCCATCATCCAATGGATTTACAGGAGGTGCTGACCAGAGCATCAACGGCCCACACCACCCTGGTCACGCTCTCATCTCACTCTTACCATCTGGAGCAAGGTACCGGAGCCTGAAAACCGTGACCTCCAGCTTCAAGAACAGCTTCTTCCCAGCAACCATCAGGATCTTAACCATTGCCCAACCCTAACCTCTACAACTATGATCCACTGTGGAATATGTCTTTGGGTTAATACTAAGATCTCCAGTTTTACACATTTATTGATTCGTAGTATGTAGTTATCAAAGTATTATTTATTGAGTAATGTGTTATTTGTGTGTATTTGGTTTACAGGCCCGTAAAGCTGCAGCAAACTGCAATCCTGGTGGCTAAACACCTTAATTATCGTCCCCATTGGCACACTGACCTTCCCGTCCCAGGCCTCCTCCATTGTCAGTGTGAGGCCAAATGCAAATTGGAGGAACAGCACCATATTTCGCTTGGGCAGTTTGCAGCCCAATGGTATGAATATTGATTTATCTAACTTCAAGTAACCTCGGCACTCCCTTTCTCCCCACCCATCCCCCCTCAAGATGCACCAGGTTCTTGGTTTCACCCAACAGCTAACAATAGCCTGTTTCCTTTGTCATCGGTGCTTTTTGGCATATCTTTGTTCTTTATCTGTCTACATCATCGCTTATATATCTCGTTCCCCTTTCAGTCTGAAGAAGGGTCTCGAAACGAAACGTCACCCATCCCTTCTCTCCAGAGAAGGTAGATGGGACTAGGGGGAAATAAGTGTTCGGCAAGACTTTGTAGGGCCGAGATGGCCTGTTTCCGTGCTGTAAATTGGTATATGGTTATATGGTTATATACTCTACACTAAACAAAACTAAACTACTCTAAACTAAACGACGCCACAGTACATTAAACTAAACCAAACCACACTAAACTACAATAAACTAAGCTTCACTAAACTAAGCTAAACTAAACGACACTAAACTAAACTAAACTACACTAAACTATACTAAACTCTACATCAATAAACTAAACTACACTAAACTAAACTAAATTAAACTACACTAAACTACACTAAACTAAACTAAACTACACTAAACTAAACTACACTAAACTACACTAAACTACTAAACTAACTACTAAACTAAACTACACTAAACTACACTAAACTACACTACACTAAACTAAACTAAACTAAACTAAACTACACTAAACTAAACTAAACTACACTAAACTAAACTAAACTAAACTAAACTAAACTAAACTAAACTAAACTAAACTAAACTACACTAAACTACACTAAACTAAACTAAACTACACTAAACTAAACTACTAAACTACACTAAACTAAACTACTAAACTACACTAAACTAAACTACACTAAACTAAACTACACTAAACTACACTAAACTACACTAAACTAAACTAAACTACTACTAAACTAAACTAAACTACACTACACTAAACTACACTAAACTACACACTAAACTAACTAAACTACACTAAACTAAACTAAACTACACTACACTAAACTACACTATACTACACTAAACTACACTGAACTAATATAAACTACACTAAACTGCACTAAACTACACACTAAACTACACTAAACTACATTTTACTTCGGAGTCACGTGAGTGACTACGTGAAGAGCCCGCTGAGCAGGCATGCACGGCATTGCGTTCACGCAGGCAACAGCGATGCAGCGGGAGTAGGCAGCTCCCGCTACAAGCCTGAAGGAAAGGACCGTTAGGTAAGTACTTACCTTCAGTTTAAACTAGCGACTTTGCGTTTGTTTTTGCTCCAGGGGGAGGTGGAACGTGTTTCTAGCTTCAGGTTCCTGGGAGTCAACATCTCCGATGACCTCTCTTGGACCAACAATACCTCTACTCTGATCAAGAAGGCTCATCAGCGTCTCTTCTTCCTGAGGAGACTGAAGAAGGTCCATCTGTCTCCTCAGATCCTGGTGAACTTCTACCGCTGCACCATCGAGAGCATCCTTACCAACTGCATCACAGTATGGTATGGCAACTGCTCTGTCTCCGACCGGAAGGCATTGCAGAGGGTGGTGAAAATTGCCCAACGCATCACCGGTTCCTCGCTCCCCTCCATTGAGTCTGTCCAAAGCAAGCGCTGTCTGCGGAGGGCGCTCAGCATCGCCAAGGACTGCTCACACCCCAACCATGTACTGTTTACCCTCCTACAATCCGGGAGGCGCTACAGGTCTCTCCGTTGCCGAACCAGCAGGTCGAGGAACAGCTTCTTCCCGGCGGCTGTCACTCTACTCAACAGCGTGCCTCGGTGACTGCCAATCACTACCCCCCCCCCCCCCCGGACACTTATTATTATTTATTCAAATCGTTTGCTATGTCGCTCTTCAAGGGAGATGCTAAATGCATTTCGTTGTCTCTGTACTGTACACTGACAATGACAATTAAAATTGAATCTGAATCTGAATCTGAATCTGAAAGCAGCTGAGGGAAGCGGCCCCCGTTCGACTCCAGGGAAGGAGCCGACAGTGGAGGGGGTGGAGGGGGGGGGGGGGGGGGGGGGGGGGGGGGGGGTTGGAGGCGGCAACGGGACCGCACACGCTACGGTGCACAGACACTGGTGCTGCGCTGATGCCCAGTCCGCTAAAACAGCTGTCAGACCAACAGCAGCAGACTGGAGGGAAATTTAAAAAACCGGCCGGCACCCCTTGCAGACTCCCGACAAGGAGACTCGCCGCCCTAGAACCGCTTAAATGCCGCCCGAAAACGGCAGACAGCCTCTAACAGCAAGGTCAGGACCAACCTCAGGATGGAGACAGACACGGAAGATGGAATCAACACTTCAAACAAGAAACAAGAGTGTCTGTTTCTCCAAGCCAGAGGAAGGTCATGGAGCTAAAAACTCCAGCGAGACTTGCCTCAGGAGCAGGGGCAAGTTCTCCAAGGGAGCTGAACACTCCCACTCCAGTGCTTCCACACTGGCCATCTCCCTTGTCGAGGGATCGATGGGGACCAGGGCTGGGCTGGTCAAGAAGAGGGGTCACTGGCTGAAGAGGAGTATGCTGAGGTACAGGATCAGGAAGAGCTGCTGGGCGTGGCCGCTATGTGTCTCCACCACTAGCGAGATGGCTTTTCAGTCTAAACTGATGTCCAGCTTACTACCTGTTCTTCTCAAAAAACCTCTCCAAGACGGGTAGTCACGAGGCGTTGGATTTCATCACGCCTCCCCTAAATTGCATTTACTCAAAGTGACCACCGTTATTGGGGGGTACATTGAGCATAGCTGTTAAAAACCCAAACATCTCAAAATGAATTTGATATCCCTGACCGCGGCTATCATTTTTGCATGCTCATCCCAGAGGGACAGGGTAGTATGGCAAAACACCTGACCCCACTGCTCGCAATGCTCCGCAACTTCTCAGGAAGTCATAAAACCTGCCCTCAACTTATGAAATTTACAGGACTGTGAGAACGCTGACCTCACAACAACAGATCCTGCTATCTGGCTAAGTTACCAAACTAAGCCTAAAAACTGGACGAAGTGTCCAAAATATTTGGCCCAAGAGAGCAGGATCTGGAATGAGCACCACACTAAACCAGTCAGCAGTACCTCTAACGCGAGCTCGGGGCCTGCATGCCTATCCCGTAAGCCTTTCAGGCCAGGGCCCAGAGCAGACCCCATGGAAAATGCGCCATCCCCCAACAAACAACATCCCTACAGCCAAGGAACCAGAAACCGAAGAAACAACAGTGAAGACAGATAAGTATGATTCCTACCATCACATAAAGGTGAAGGGATTGTACTAACAGAGGGGAGGGAATCACACCTGCTTGGGAAGCTATCACTCTTGGTGGTTATATTCCAAATATAATTAATATCTTGCCACCAGTACAGCATGGGGTCTACCCTCCCTCTAATAAACATGAGGGTCTAGCTTCTGGGGAAATGTACCAGTGGTCATAAGAAATCCAATATAGCCTTGGGTACCCTAATAACCACAGATGGTGAATGTCGCACCATCATTGATTAAAACCACATGAAACATTCATGAGGTATACTCACTTATGGAATCTGTAACTGTTACCATGGATTCCAGGATACTTTATGGTAAACATCGACTTTAAAGATGCATACTATTCAGTACCCCCTCATAAGGCTTCGGATATACCACCATTTACCTGGATGGGGTAACCATGGCAAGCATTGCCATTTTTCATTCACTGCACATCTCGCATATGTATGCGACTTGGCTAATATGAGCTGAAGCTATCCAGAATCAAAACAGCCCTGACACTTTAAGGAACATTACGTCATGGCATGTCTATATATTCACGACAGACTATCCTTGGATGTAGCTATCAGCAGCATTAGCTACTAACTTATTTAGCCAGGGCTCTGTCATATATACAGATATCTACGTTGACCCCATCCACAGCATTGTCTATCTGGAATTCGTTAATACTATCAGTTATTGCACATCAACCACCTATCGTCTACGTGATAGAGTATTGGGATCTGTAGCCGCTTTACTACTGAACATTGTACCTTTCCAGTGAGGTAGATACTAGTGCTTAACTATATTCCATACCTAGAATATGCTGGCAAATGTGCTATCTGGAGTTATCATCACAGACACTGGGCATTAACCTTGTTAGTAATTTTGACTATGTTCTATCGAGTTTATTCATCGGACTGGCTGTAAGGTCACAAATGGACCTGATCTCGGGCATTTTCATAGGAAGAGAACTTAACATTTCTGATGCTTTCCCCACAGTGGAAATTGATACTGCTGTGGGTGGACGCATGTGTCAAACTCTATACATATGTTATGTCCATTTTTACTTGTTTCTTAACCTTTTTCTATGGTATGCAAACATTAAAATTTGTTTTAAATGGCCAGTGTCATTATGGAATTCATTTGTAAACGCAATTGTGTAGCATCCTCAAGCTCTTCAGAGAATGAGGATTGTATTTGTATTCTTTCCACCTTTTTTTCTTGAGTAACAATCTTGTGTCCTGATATAGATACTGAGATTTGCTAGCACTTGGTGCCAATGCGAGTTCACTTTAAACGTGCTATAAAATAAAATTACTTACTATTAGTGAAGCATATTGCTCAGTAGTGCACCGTTTTGCATCTTCGTTTATAAATTAACAACATCACAGTGGTGGCATATACCAAACCACTTGGGTGGAATAAAATCG
>NC_073378.1:139634184-139636684 GCF_028641065.1 Leucoraja erinaceus | reverse complement strand
ATAAGGAACCAGAAACCAAAGAAAACAGCAATAAAGACAGACAAGTATGGTTCCTACCACCACATAAACGTGAAGGGTTGTACTAACAAGGGGTGGGTGAATCACACCTGGTTAGGAAGCTATCACTTTGGTAGTTATATACAATATCTTGCCACCAATTTAGCAAGCACCCCAAGGGGTCTACCCTCCCGCGATGGTGAATGTCGCACCATCATTGATAAACCACTTGAGTATTCACCAGGTATACCCATTCATGGGATTTGTAACTACTATCATGGGACGAAGATACTTTATGGTAGACATCAACCTTGAAGATGCATACTATTCAGTACCTTCTCATGTAAGTTTCGGATACCGCAACTACCTGGATGGAGTAACCATGATGAGCATTGCGGCATTTAAGTCAAAGCTATCCAGTATCAACCAGCCCTGACACTTAAGAAACATCCGTCATGGCATGTCTATATATTAACGACACACTATCCTGTGATACAGCGTTAGCTGCATTAGATACTCACTTATTTAGCGGGCATTGCCATATATCCAGATATTACGTGACCATCCACAACTTTGTCATCTGGTATTCATTAAGACTATCAGTTATGGTAACATTAACCACCAATCAACTACGTGGCAAAGTATTGGGGTAGTAGCAGCATTACCAGCTACTGAACATTGTACCTTTCCTATGAGCTGAGATACTAGTGTTCAAAACTATATCCATACCTGTGATATGGGGGCATATGGATTAATCTGGAGTGTTATCATGGAATTATCGGCAGAAAGGATTATGGTTGTATTCTTCCACCTGTTTTGAGTAACATCTTATGTGTCCTGATGTGTTACTGAGCTTGGAATACATAGTGCCTATGCAAATTGACTTAAACGTGTTATATATTAACTTACTTAATTCTAGTGAAGCATTTGCTCAGTAACCCACAAAATGTGCATGCTCATTTATAAGTTAACAACATCACAGTGGTGGCATATACCAAACCACTTGGGCAGGGAACATCGATATTAGGTGACAATTTATTAACAATTGGTAACCGTATGTCGTCAAACATATTTGACCTATCAGTAACCCTAACCTATCAGGTGAGCTAAATACTGTAAACCATACATTTAAACCCAAAAATATTTGCTGAAATTACTAAGCAATATGGACACCAGATATCGATTCCTTATATCCAATCAAATCACCACGTATTAACTTACGTCACATGAAACCAATTTCAAGGCAGCGGCTATGGAGACATTCCCACGTATTGAAGGGTCGGGGAAATCTAATCTCTACATTCTCCTTTCCTTCTACCACTTCAATAGGTACTACGGCTTCATCAGTCGGGTACTACGCAAATTACAGTGGACCAAGTCCACAGGCATGGTTCCCAGTGATCCTCGATATGGTCATTAAAAGAATTGCAAAATTGGGAAGACCACTGCTGTGTTTGGATCAGCAGCGCTATCAACCTGATGACAGCATTCCGTCGCATATCCTAAGGAACATACCTGAGGAGCATCAAGAAATGGGACACTGTTTTTCCAAAACAGGAATTACTCATTCAACTACAACAAAACTGTAACCAGGTCCTGGCAGGTCTTCACCACAATGAAGGAAATGTTCTGTCATCCTACTCATCTTGGGTACCGCTCACTGGTGATCAGATACAGGAGAGGTATATTCAATCCATTCCCCAAAAATAGGTACACCCAAATTGGGATGTCAGTGAAACCCTGACGTACCTTAGGGGATGATCACCAGCCAGGTCACTCACCCTGGAACAGCCTACCCTGAAGATGGACATGCTGGTGGCCTTACATCAACACAAAGAGCCAGTTCTCCCATCTACTGCGATGGGACAACATGGTTATGACACCAGATAGTGTCACATTCCCATTCAAGGGTTGGCCAAACAGAACAGACCAGGAACATCAGGTCCAGTCATGAAATCCGGGCATACCCACCTGAACCACGTTTTATGTGTCATGACCCACTCAGAGATCTACATCAACACAGTAAAGAATACCGAGGGAGAGGAAAAAGCCTTATGGGTCAGCCACAATAAACCTCTTGGTCGGGTGACGAGCTAAACTATCTCTAGTGGCTCAAGCAGGTACTGGGAGTTGCTGGAGAATATACTGACATGTATAAGTCTTATTCCACCAGGACGGCTCCCACGTCAGTGACTAAGAGATTGGAAGATCCTATGGACCTCATCCTGGCTACTGCAGGTTGGTCCAGGGAGTATACGTTCCAAACGTTTTTTTAACAAACCACTGACAGAAGCTGTATCGTTTGCAGAAAAAGAATCTGCAAAAAATATATAATTTAAGCCCGGGGGAGCAATTGAGCTTGTTGTTGTTAATAACACCATTATTGTTTTACAAACAGATTCATGGTTGATTACGATAACATACTTCCTCCCTCGAATGACTTCGGCAGCGAGTGAAGTAAGAACTGTTACACGGTTTGAAAACACAGAACTTTGAAGTCTTC
>NC_073378.1:139466684-139624184 GCF_028641065.1 Leucoraja erinaceus | reverse complement strand
AATCAACTGAACACATTGAATATCTGCTGAACTGTTAGTGTGGTGTTTTGTGTGGTTTTCTGGTGGTTTCACCCTGCTTGAAATGGTATGAAACTGCATTTGAATGTGGTGTCGTTGCACCCAGCATGAAATGGTATGAAACTGCATTTGAATTTGGTGTCGTTGCACCCTGCATGAAATGGTATGAAACTGCATTTGAATTTGGTGTCGTTGCACCCAGCATGAAATGGTATGAAACTGCATTTGAATTTGGTGTCGTTGCACCCAGCATGAAATGGTATGAAACTGCATTTGAATTTGGTGGCCTTGCACCCTCCTTGACATGGTATGAAACTGCACTTGAATTTGGTGGCCTTGCACCCTCCTTGACATGGTATGAAACTGCACTTGAATTTGGTGGCCTTGCATCCTGCTTCAAGTGGTATGAAACGGCACTTGAATTTGGTGGCCTTGCACCCTGCTTGAAAACTGTGGTACCCTGCTTGAAACTGCACTTGGATTCGGTGGCCTTGCACCCCGCTTGAAGTGGTATGAAACTGCACATGAATTTTGTGGCCTTGCACCCTGCTTGAAGTGGTAGGAAACTGCACTTGAATTTGATGGCCATGTACCCTGCTTGAAATGGTGGGAAAATGGATTTGAATTTCCTTGCACTCTGCTTGTACTGGAATATCAAGGAATAACCGTGAGTCAACTGCCAGCCCACCAGCCGCGAGTGAGCCAGCACATCAGGCTTGAGGGTCTGAGCTGCCACCCCAAGAATCCATTTGGCCCACAATGTCCATAATAGCCCTCTGGAGACCAGTAGTCCCTGCAGCCAACAACACCCATACTAACGCTCCAGAAAGCCCCCCCCCACCCCTCTGGCCACCAATATCGGAATTGGTGGAGAGGTGGAAGATTGACACGGGGGACCAGCCCTCCCGTGTGAACATGGGACCCAACGGGTCACACTTAGTCTAGTAACTCTATAAATGTTATTGAAATATCTGCCTCAACTATCTTCTCTGGCAGCGTGTTCCATTTACCCACAACCTTCTGTGCGAAAAGTTTGCACCTCAGCTTCCTATTAGATGTTTCCCTCATATCTCTGTCCTCTGGTTCATGATTCACCTACCCTGGGTAAAAGACTGTGCATTCGCCCTAACTATTCCCCTCGTACGTTGCAAAACATACTTGGCTAATAAAGTATTATTGTGATTGTGATTGTGATGATTGTATACATCTTTATAAGATCATAGCCTGCTGCGCTCCAAGGAATAGTCCCACCCTGCCCAATCTTTCCCCATAGCTCAGGCTCTCGAGCCCAGGCAGCATCCTCGTAAATCTTCCCTTGATGGTTGGCAGCGCAATGGCATCAATCTTAGAGCAGGGTGACAAAATCTGCTCGCACTATGCCAAGTGCAGCCCCTCGAAATTGTCCATATTCCTTCTACCTCATCTCCATACAGGGACCTAAATAGCCCTTCCAGCATTGACAGAGATTCACCTGCACCCCTGCAAACTCCTCTACTGCATTCAGTGCTCACGAAACGGCCTTCTCTACATCACCGAGACCAAATATTGACTATATAAAATGGAACAAGGATTTAGACTTTCGAAATCGAGTGCATCGGTCCCTCAGTACTACCCCTCCCATAATGCGGTTGGCCCTCAACATTTCGGATTGGGACTCGCCTACAGACTCCAAAGATCTCAGAGATTCTACCTGCCCCAGGGATGCCTCGTTACTCCAGCACTTTCGTGTATGTCTGGTATTAGTCAGCACTTACAGTTCTGAAGACTGGGTAACTCGGGAAAGGTAATGACGCCCCTTAGGTAGGAAGCATTAATGTAGGACTTAATGTCCCGCGGTGTACAGATGTTTTTGGTAGCAGGGACAGTGTCTCATTTGTGTGAACGGTTTTAATGAAAGTGTACGGAGATAGTTGAATAAGTTTAGAGATTACAGTAAAGTAGTTGGCTTTGTAGACAGTGACGAAGGTTATGAAGAATTACAACGATCTTGATTAGCTAAACCATTTTCTTCAGGTGTACACGATAAATTATTTTCCGTTGGTGTTTCAACTATCACTGAAAGTCTATCCAGAGTTTGGTGGAGAATGCACAGTGATACCTCAGAGCTCTGGAGAGTGTGACAAAACAGAGAGGTCTGGAAATACAGGTGCATTATTCCCAAAAATGCCGAGTCAGGTGGCTAGAGTGGTGAAGACGGCATTTGACAGGTATATCTTCATTACGAAGGGTATCGAGTACGTTGGGACGCCATGACGCAGCTGTATATGTCACTGGTGAGCCCACACTTGGAGTACTGTGTGTGTTCTCGTCGTCCAGATGTAAGAAATATGCCACAACGCTGGAAAGTTGAACAAGTGATTCGTGAAGATGTGACGTGTTTTTACTGGCTTTGTTTATGGAGTAAGGGCTGGCACTCTCTTCTCGGGAGTGTAGGAGGGCGAGGAACGGCAATATTGAAGTAATAAGAACGAGATACATGGAAAACATCAACGCTCACAGTCTTTTCCAGTGTTAGGCGATTCTAAAACTGCAGGTGAGAGGTGAGAATTTTATCTCAAAGACAACCATTTCACTCGAATGGTGGCCGGGAACTCGAATGCAACGTCAGGGGAAACTATAGAAACAGATACAATTCCAACATAAAATACCTTAGGACAGGTATATAGACAGGAGCTTCTCAGATGAATATGGGCCACGTACCCGCTTTCCAGAGAATCCTTTGTTTTAATGACCCAGCGAAAGAGGTCAATATACGTTCCTCCTACAGTACGATGCTGCCCCTTCCATAGTGTGGCGCTTCCTCAGTACTAGTACTGCCCTTTCCACAGTGCGACACTCGCTCAGTACTAGTACTAGCCTTCCATAGTCTTCCTCAGTAGTACCTTCCACCAGTGGACAGAACTAGTACTGCCTTACAGTGTGCGCTTCCTCAGTACTAGTATAGTGTGGCGCTTCCTCAGTACTAGTACGGCCCTTCCATAGTGTGGCGCTTCCTCAGAACTAGTACTGCCCTTTCCACAGTGCGACACTCGCTCAGTAGTAGTGATAGCCCCCTTTCCACAGTGCGGCACTCCCTCAGTACTGCCCCTCCCTCGCACAGTGCGACGCTCCCTCAGTACTATTCCTCCCGTAATGCGGCGCTCCCTCAGTACTGCCCCTCCCACAGTGCGACACTACCTCAATACTGCCTCTTCCGCAGTGCGACGCTCCCTCAGTACTAGTACTACCCCTCAGGTCATACGGCACTCCCTCAGTTTTGCCTCTCCTACAGTGCAGTGCTCCCTCAGTACCGCTCCTCCCACAGTGTGACGCTCCCTCAGTAATACCCCTCTGGTAATACGGCGCTCCCTCAGTACCGCCCCTCCCACAGTGCGGCGCTCCCTCAGTACCGCCCCTCCCACAGTGCGGTGCTCCCTCAGTACCGCCCCTCCCACAGTGTGACGCTCCCTCAGTAATACCCCTCCGGTAATACGGCTCTCCCTCAGTACTGCCCCTCCCACAGTGCGACACTATCTCAGTTCTGCCTCCCTCCCATAATGCGATATTCACTCATTACTGCCCTTCCCGGAGTGCGGCGCTCGCCCAATACCGACCCTCCTACAGTGCGGTGTGACCACAGGAACGCTGCTCCTACAGTGCGGTTCTCCCACATTCTGCCTCTCCACAGTGCGGCGCTCCCTAAGTACCGCTCCTCCCACAGTGCGGAGCTCCATCGCCCTGCATGATTTGTCTCAAGTCTCTTCCCATTGACCTGAACCCAATGCCTAGGCTAGTACTCTTTCCTTTGTTTATCAGTCGAGGGACTCAGCAATACTCGGGAAATAATTTATGACTGGTCACCAACAATTCAAGAATACGCTGGAGATGGGTTGTAATGGTAGATAGGTTTATTTTCTCGTAGTTTACAGAGTTACAGTTGTCTCCGTTGGTTCATGAGGATGTGTTAGGAAGTGGAGTTATAGGTCACGGAATTCTTGGCACGGTCATACCTCTGTCTTAGTTAAGTGACCAGGGGAATCTGTAAACAATGGAATGGGAGATGAGGGTTAGAATCTTGTGTCACATTTGCCCCCTGCCCATCATAATGTGACGATCCATCAGCAAGTTCACTCACAAAGTGCGGGGCTCCAACACTGACACTGACGCCATGTCTCTGTGAGGTTTTTCATGGAGTACAGCAAATAAACAATCCTTTCAGTAAGAGGAGGGGAGATATAGAAATAGGTGGAGAAATGGCAGATGGGTTTTTTTCGGAGCAAGCGTGACACGTTGCAATTTGAGATGTCGAATGTAAGGGGAAGATATGCGGTTGATGGCAAGACGCTTTACACCGGTTATATACAAAGGAATATTGCGGTCCAGGTTCATAGAATCTTGAAAGTTTCAACACCCGGCCGGCATAGCGGCAGAGCTACTGCCTTACATCGCCAGAGACCCGGATTCGATCCTGACTACGGCGGCTTGCCTGTACGCAGTTTGCAGAGACCCCCGTGAACTCTGTGGTATTTTCGCCGAGATCTCCAGTTTCCTCGCCCACTACAAAGAAGTACAGGTTTGTAGGTTGATTGGCTTTGTATAAGTGTATAAAAATGTAAATGTTGCGAGGACTCAGAGTGAGCATCGTTACAGCAACGTGATGTGCTTCACGGAGACATGGCTCTACAAGCCCATCCCTGTCCAACGCGGATGTGGACGGTTTTCACACAGGGTCTGCAATGAGCGTGGCAAGTGTTAAGCTGGGGGACTTGCTATTCTCGTTCACAACAAATGCTGCAACCCTGGTCACATCACTGTTAAGGTGATTCTATGTAGCCCAGACATTGAACTCATGGATCTGGTCTCCGTGCATACAATATGCTCGGGAGTGTCTAAAAGGCCTGTGCCACTTGCATGCGATTGTGTGCGTTTGGCGCGACCAACCGAAAGCAGAGGTCGCGAGAAGTTCGCGCTAAGTTCCCGCGTGACGTCATTTACGCATATAAAGGGGGGGTTGCTGGCTCCAATTCCATTATCATCGTGGAAGAGATGCAGACGGCATTGCTGCAACAGCAACGGAGACTTCTGTGAGCAGCACCCCTCATGCTTCCAAATCAGCTCGGCAGGAGGCTGGCCGACTGAATTTGGGCGTCGTACGGCGTTGGGCGGTGACGTCATCAGTTGGAAAGTGGTGAAATCATTGGACAAAGTCAGCATGGATTTACGAAAGGTAAATCTTGTCTGACGAATCTTATAGATTTTTTCGAGGATGCAACTAGTAGAGTTGATAAGGGAGAACCAGTGGATGCGTTATATCTGGACTTTCAGAGGGCTTTCGACAAGGTCCCACATAAGAGACTAGTATGCAAACTTAAAGCACACGGTATTGGGGGTTCAGTATTGATGTGGATAGAGAACTGGCTGGCAGGCAGGAAGCAAAGGGTAGGAGTAAACGGGTCCTTTTTCAGAATGTCAGGCAGTGACATGTGGGGTACTGCAAGGCTCAGTGCTGGGACCCCAGCAATTTACAATATATATCAATGATTTAGATGAGGGTATTGAATGCAACATCTCCAAGTTTGCGGATGACACGAAGCTGGGGGGCAACGAGACGTGGGTGTCATGGTACACCAGTCGTTGAAAGTAGGCATGCAGGTGCAGCAGGCAGTGAAGAAAGTGAATAGTATGTTAGCATTCTTAGCAAAAGTATTTGAGTATAAGAGCAGGGAGTTTCTACTGCAGTTGTGCAGCGTCTTGGTGGGACCATACCTGGAGTATTACGTACCGTTTGGTCTCCTAATCTGGGGAAATACATTCTTGCCATAGAGGGGGTACAGAGAAGGTTCACCAGACTGATTCCTGGGATGTCAGGACTTTCATATGAAGAAAGACTGGACAGACTCGGCTTGTACTCGCTAGAATTTAGAAGATTGAGGGGGGAACTTATAGAAACTTACAACATTCTTAAGGGGTTGGACAGGCTAGATGCAGGAAGATTGATCCCGATGCTGGGGAAGTCCAGAACATGTGGTCACAGTTTGAGGATAAGGGAGACGTCTTTTAGGACCGAGATGAGAAAATCATTTTTCACACAGAGAGTGGTGAATCTGTGGAATTCTCTGCCACGGAAGGTAGTTGAGGCCAGTTCATTGGCTATATTTAAGAGGGAGATAGATGTGGCCCTTGTGGCTAAAGGGATCAGGGGGTATGGAGAGAAGGCAGGTACAGGATATTGAGTTGGATGATCAGCCATGATCATATTGAATGGTGCAGGCTCGAAAGCCTACTTCTTCATGGAGCATACTGCACTTTGTTTCTTTTATCTTTCCTTTGACCCTGACTAGTCTCCCAGTTCCTGCCGCTGAAAAACACCCCCACAGCATGAAGCTGCCACCACCATGCTTTACCGCAGGTTTAGTATTGGCCAGGTGATGAGTGGTGCCTGATTTCCTTCAGAGGTGACGATTGGCATTCAGGCCAAAGAGTTCAATCTTGGTTTAATCAGACTAGAGAATCTTGTTTAGATGCCTTTTGGCAAACTCCAAGGGGGTTGTCATGTGCCTTTCACTGAGGAGTGGCTTACACTACTATAAAGGCCTGGTTAGTGGGGTGCTGCAGATATAGCTGTCCTTCTGGAAGGTTCTCCCATCTCCACAGAGGAAATCTGGAGCTCTATCAGAGTGACCACCGGGTTCTTGGTCACCTCCCTGACTAAGGCCCTTCTACCTCGATTGATCAATTTGGCCGGGCGGCCAGCTCAGATTCAGATTCAGAAGAGTCCTGGTGCATTTAGTAGCTCTATGAAGAGTCCTGGTGGTTCCGAAGTTCTTCCATTTAAGAATGACGGAGGCCACTATGCTCTTCAGGACCTGCAATGCTGCAGAAATAGGTTTATACCCTTCCCCAGATCTGAGTCTCGATACAACCTGTCTCGAAGGTCTACGGAAAATTATTTCGGCTTCATGACTCGATCTTTGCTCTGATATGCTCTGTCAACTGTGGGACCTTATATAGACAGGTGTGTGTCTTTTCAAAACATGGCCAATCTATTTAATTTACCACTGGTTGTAGAAACATCTCAAGGATAATCAATGGAAACAAGATTAGCTTATGCTCAATTTTGTGTCATAGTAAATGATCTGGATACTTATGTAAATGTGATATTTCCGGGGTTTTTTTAAATTACTTTGCCAAATTGTCTAAACACCTTTGTTTGCTTCTTTATTCTGAGGAATTGTGTGTAGATAGATGATAAAAAAAAGAATGTAATCCATTTTAAAATAAGGCTGTAACGTAACAAAATGTGGAAAAAGTGTCGAGGTCTGAATACTTTCTGAATGCACTGTACCTACCGAAGCGTTTATTATCCTTCTTTATCTTTTTGGCCGACTTACGTTCGTACTTCCCGTATTGCCCTTATTGTTACCCACTGTTGGCCTTTGAAAAATTCCCAATCCCCTGGCTTCCTGCTCTTCTTTGCAATGTTATACACCTATACCTTTAGGATAATTTCATCCCTAACTTCCCTTGTCAGTCACGATTGCCTCTTATGCACCTTTTGGATTTTTGGCAATGCCAGAAATTCCTGCCATTGCATTTCCACCATCATTCCTGCTAGGTTCGTTTTCCAGTTGATTTTGGCCAGCTCCTCTCTCATACCCATTTGTTCAACTGCAACACTGACACTTCTGATTTAACCTTCTCACTCTCAAATTGAAGATTAAAATGTATCATATTATGTTTACCAACACCTAGTGGTCCCTTTTGCTTGAGTCCATTAGACAAAACTAAATCCAGCAATGTCTTCTCTCTCGTAGGCTCCCGTACAAGCTGCACTAAGAATCCATCTTGGAGGCACTCTACAAACTCATTTCTTGGGGTCCAGAACCAGACTGATTTTTCCAGTACACCTGCATATTGAATTCTCCCATAACTACTTTGGTTATCTTTGTTACATGCCAATTTGAATCCTGCTGCAACTTGCTCCCTATACCCAGACTTCCGTTTGGGGGCAAGTAGATGACTCCCATTGGCGGCTTCCTACCTTTTTACATTTCCTCAGTTCTATCCACAGTGACTCTACATCGTCAGTCCCCATGTCACCCCTCGCAAGGGACTGAATTTCATCCCTCGCCAACAGAGCTCATCTGGATATTCAGAATAATCAGTTTCCTGTCCCGATCCTCCTGCAGCCATGTCTCTGTAACCCCCACAATGTCATATCAAACAATCTCAAACTGAGCCACAAACTCATTCAATTTGCTTCTTATACTTCGTGCATTCATAGACAATACTTTAAATCCATTATTCACCGCATATTTCATATTGATTCGTATTTCACTTGCCCATATTCTCCTACCCCTTTGTACCTTTAGCAACTGACTGGTTCCGCCAAGATGCAGCATAGAACGCTACCGCATATCCTTTGTCCATGTGGCTATCAGACCGTACAACACCCCCCACTTCTGTGGTGGAGTAGACTGACTCATCACTCGATCGCCGTCCTTATATCCCGCTTCCCTTTTTCCTAACTCTAGTCTGAAGAAGGGTCTCGACCCGAAACGTCACCCATTCCTTCTCTCCAAAGATGCCGCCTGTCCCGTTTAGTTACTACCACATTATGTGTGTGTGTTCAATTTAAACCAACATCTGCAGTTCCTACCTACACATTGTGCAGAAGAGTCTGGCGGTTATGCTGCACCTTTTATGTTGATTTGGTATTGTCTTTCTCCTGATTGGAGAGCATGCAATCAAAGCTGTAATTTAACTGTACTTCGCAACACATAGAAAACATGGAAAATAGGTGCAGGAGGAGGCCATTCGGCCCTTCGAGCCAGCACCGCCATTCATTGCGATCATGGCTTATCGTCCCCTATCAATAACCCGAGCCTGCCTCCCCATACCCATTGACTGCACTAGCCCCTAGAGCTCTATATAACTCTCTCTTAAATCCATCCAGTGACTTGGCTTCCACTGCCCTCTGTGGTAGGGAATTCCATAAATTCGTAACTCTCCGGGTGAAAACGTTTTTTTCTCAGCTCAGTCTTAAATGACCTCCCCTTTATTCTAAGACTGTGGCCCCTGGTTCTGGACTCGCCCAACATTGGGAACATTTTTCCTCCAACACGTGACAATATATTAAACTGAAACTGAAGTGCACTGCATTTGGAATATTTTGTGTTGTTCTGGTCGCCTCGTTACAGGAAGGGTGTTTAGGCTTTTGAAAGGGTACAACAGATTATCGGGAAGCTAGCTGGATTAGAAGGTATTAGTTACAACCAGACGTATGATAGATTTTACTTCTGAGTCACGTGAGTACTTCCGCGAAGCAGCCCCGCCAGTCCGCATGCGTACTTTACGTCATCCGCTATGGCGAAGCACCGGACTGGCAGGCAACTCACTCCTGCCAGAGGTAAGTTTAAACCTGCAGGTAAGTTTTTAATACTTACTAGGTTGTGTTTTCTTGCAGGAACCTCTTCTTACAGAGGTTTCCTGCTGGATGTTGTAGCGCAGTCCGGTCGAGCCGCGGGGAAACCGGATTTGGGCTGTGGGGAGACCCGGTCCAGACCGCGGAACGCGGGAGCCGGTGAACGCTGGGTTCGCTACTCCACCGGCTGACAAGGCGGTCAGCGGTTTCCGGACCGCTGAGGTTCCATTGAAAGGGTAAGTCCATGCGGTATCAGGGTGCCGACTGCAGAGCACCATGGCTGGTCCTGTGGGCAGGAAACGCCATTCAAAAGCAACCCGTGGAGTCGGGCCAGGGTGATTCTCCGCCCAATGGAAGCGACGTCTGTGGACGTCTGGTAACAATGGAGCACCTGATATAAAGGATGCTCCATCACGACCTGCTCCAAGTGGAGCTGTATATCTTTGATGTCACCCCATGGGCCCGTGACAGCAGCTTCTGGTAAGGGCTGTAGAGGGAATATCTGCTCCATGAAGAGGAGCTTTATATCCACGGGTCCTCTTGGGGGCCCATGGCAGCAGCACCTGTAGAAGGGCTGCATAATGTATCCCTCATGGAGGAGGTTGAGCTTACCAGGGAAGTTTTGTTCTGACCCTGAGGTTGGAGTTATGGAGAGCATACTCCAAGGAATAAATGCCAAGAAGTGCTGTTGAGTCTATAAAAAGACATCCAGCATGATATGCTCCTGCAAAAGGAGCTTTATATCCGCGGGTCTCTTCAGGGACCCGTGGCAGCAGCATCTGTTGAAGGGCTGCCTGGAAAGAGATCCTGATGGAAAGGATGCTCCAGCCTGATATGCTCCAGCAACAGGAGCTTTATATCCGCGGGTCTCTTCGGGCGCCCGTGGCAGCAGCACCTGTTGAAGGGCTGTCTGAGCTTTTATATTCAGAGGTCTCTTCGGGCGACTATGGCAGCAGCACCTATAGAATGACTGCATGATATTTCCCACTTGGAGGAAGTGAACACGGAGTCAGTTTGTTCTGACTCCGAGATCGAAGGTATAGCATTCTATGAGGCAGGGGCCTGCGGCAGCACCTGTTCATGGCTGCCCAAGATTCCACTCTCTGTGGAAGAGAATACGAGTGGTCAGTATAACCAACTTCAAAATGCTAAACGTATGTACTGGAATAAATGCGTATGGATTCAAGGGAGTCCTCGAAAACGAATGTGGCGAATGCCCGGAAGGGGCTAGAGTTGCCCTCAGGCTACAAATGCCGGAAATATACAACGCTTCAGGGGTGACATTAAAATAAGCCGCTGAACCTTCTCTTGAGGTAGGACCTATTCAACAGGTAAAACCTGGATAAGGAAGCAAAAGCTGTCGGACCAATCGAGGTACCAACAACGAGCAAAGCTTCATCGTTGCGGCAACAACACACACCACGCCTTCTTTGGCAGTAAACAGTTCCCTGAAGTTGGTGGCAGCATGAAAGGCGGACGGAGGTCTTAAATCCGAGACCTAAGTTGGACTCAGGAAAAATATGGGATCATCTACAAGTTGGTAATATTTACACTTGTTTGTACTAATGATAATGATAACATGTGTTTAGTTTATGTGTTGTATGGACATAGCATTTTCCCTTGATCAGGATGGAAGGGGTCATAGTTGCCTTACAACACACAAATGGTTGGCATATAACCATGCAAAGCTGCACAATACTAAGGTTCCAAGCACAGAAATTGGGCCAGATTTGTCTTTACAGGCAAGCTCAGAATTATGTCCAGAGTTGTCTTTCAAGGCAGGCTCAGTATTTTGGCCGGGAATGGCTATCGGGACTGACTCGGAAAACGGGCCAGATTTGTAGCTCGAGCAGGTATGGAATTCTCAGGCGTGACCTGTTCATTGTGGAAACGATGCAGAATGTCGTTTACTTCGCATCTGATTTCATTGGGATGCTGCCATTTACAGAGATCACCGGAAACATTTTGAAAATTATCTGGATAAGGCAATGATAAAACATTGCAAAACGGGTTAACTGTTGTTCCCAGGTTATTTATCACTTTATTAAAACCAATGATTGAACTGCTCAGAGCTCAAAAACATTTGTTGTGTCTGGAGTATATACCAACGCTGTATGTGGTTAAAATCAACTGTTTCAGCCTCAAACTATGTTTAAGAAAATGAAGGTGATACCAATTAGATTTATTCATTATTGGGATTTATTTTAACTATTAATTAGCCTGTGACTCCGCCCTGGGGTAAGAGATTGGAATTAATAGGAGCCTCGAACAATCTTGTTGTAATAAAACATTCTTCTATTCATTAAGTATAATTGGCAATATAGTGGCTGTAATTCAGCTGTGTAAAGTAGTAATCTCAAATGCCATGTAGGTCTTGTGACAGACCTTATGCTATTACCAGCTGAGTCTGGTCAGTAAAAATTGGTCAGTAAAATTTCAGTTAAATTATAAACTGATGGGGCTCGAAGGAGGAACATTATGAATGCCATCTAGTCCAAAGGCGGAGGAGATTTGCATCAATTAACAATTATTCAGTTCTTGGTATAGACTACCTATATACACTAGGTGCATTCTATAGGTTAAAGTGTTATTGAGTGAATGTGCATAATCTGCATGCTCAAACGTTGAGTTGATCACTATGGCGGTGGCGTATGTTAGTCACATGGGTGCGACCAAGACAGAATATCCTGTAATAATTTACCTAATCTCAATTTACGTTCGCATATCATCACGTATAATCAATGACAACTCAAAATGGGTGTTGGATCACAAAGCATTTAATGAAATTATGGCTCAATGGAATACCGAATTGTTATGTGTGTTTCCAGACTCATTCACTGGTTGCAAAAATATGTGGCATAACAGTAACAAAAAAATACTACAAGGAGAAAGAAGTTATGTTTGTCTCCCTTCATTTGCCTTATGAGTCGGGTCTTGCAATAAAGTCAGCAAAATCCCGCACTAGCTTGTCGTTCTGTCCGACTGGGCTATGCAGCCATGCTTTCCGCTTTGTTGGGAATAATAACACAACCTTTATGGTTATTCTAAATATACAACTTGCGGTTCAGCCTGTGGCTCTGGAAACCGGCCTCTGCATGA
Organism: Leucoraja erinaceus; assembly: GCF_028641065.1. Classification (NCBI taxonomy): domain Eukaryota; kingdom Metazoa; phylum Chordata; class Chondrichthyes; order Rajiformes; family Rajidae; genus Leucoraja; species Leucoraja erinaceus. The sequence continues at coordinate 139,611,664 of NC_073378.1, read as the reverse complement.
TAATTCAATTATTGACTTATAGATACTGAGTAGACCGCTTCTGCGACTCGGATTGTCAGACCAATTAATGTATGTGCTCGCTGCAAACGCAGGGATAGCACCAAAGAAAGGAAAGCATTACATTTCCTCTTCAGGAGGTGGGAAGTGTTTGTTTAAATACTTAAGTTACATATAATACGGTACAGATAACTGACGGATTGGAGTTCGTTTCAAATGGGTATTTGACAAAAAATCATGTTATCGGACCATTAACTGTGCCCAACATGCTTTCCCATCTTATTTGCTGCATCAAAAGGGACCCACTCTGGCGGGTTTCACCCTCTGATATCTAGTTATATAGGATATCTTTCACACAAGTTATCCCAGGACAAGCACAGGGCAGTATGGTATATCGATGTGGTATTAACACTATTTACACCAGGAGGCTCCAGCTACATCCATAGCTTGACTCGGCTCTCATAAGGTAGTTATTCTCATGGCGCTGGTCTCAGCGCAACGAGTTCAGTCACTACATATTGTGACTGGATAGGATGGTAACATCTGCAAATAATATTATGTTTTAATGATTGGTTAAGCAGAGTAGACATGAAGTCTCAAACTAGCTTCATGGCTTAACTCATGAACATTCGGTTATGGTCACACATATACAACAATACGTCAAGGTCACGAAGAGCTTAGAGGCTGTGAACTAGCAATGTTTGTTAATTACAAAAAACTTCATAAAATACTATTGGTTTCGACCATCCCCAGGTGGTTGAAACAATGTTTGGCTCATATAGAAGTAGATACTGATATATTTTTCGAGTCTCACTCCTCCAGGGCTGCTACAACGTCAGCAGCAAGGATTTTGTACGCACCGCTGGACCACATCCTGGCGACTGCAGGATGGGCGAACGACCTTCTGAACATTTCATAATAACCTATGTCCAGACCAAGGTTATTTGCCAACTCAGTTCAGTGGTTAGTTACTCCCAAATGAGAGGAGTTACTATTATTTATTCATTATAACCATATAACCATATAACCATATAACAATTACAGCACGGAAACAGGCCATCTCGACCCTTCTAGTCCGTGCCGAACACATAATCTCCCCTAGTCCCATATACCTGCGCTCAGACCATAACCCTCCATTCCTTTCCCATCCATATAACTATTCAATTTAACTATTATGAATGTTTCCCTCATCTGTCAATGAAGCAGCTGTGGTTGTGGAGACTCGTTTCTCACGGCATGAAATCACAGAGCATTGACATCTTCACGGAATCGAGTACTCATATGACTCCGAAATAAAATAGTAAGATTAAACGGGAATTTACCAGTTTGAATTTTGATCTTTATTTCATGAGGAGTTACGGTGAGAAATTACGTGCCCACCGCTCCCTGCCATCTCTTATAAAGATCACTCGGTAGTTCTAGTCTTTTCTAAGTCTTACTATGTTACCTCGACTGCTGTTATCTGTGATTTCACACCGCTGCTTTGAAGATTGACACGTATGCGGGCTGGCGGTGCTCCTTCACGTAATCGCTCACCGTAACTCATCATAAAATAAAGATCAAACTTCAAACTGGTAAGCTAGAAGTTGAGGGGAGACCTAATAACAGTACATAACATTACAAAAGGCATAGCTGGGCCAGAACCTTCTCTTCGGGTGGAAATCGAAATGTCGAAGACCAGAGAACATAACATGAGAGGGGCAACGTTTAATAGAGGTCTGTGGGGCAAGTCTTTTCCACAAAATGGCGGGTACCTGGTGCGGGTGATGCTTGGCGCAGATATGACGCAGTCTCGCAGGTCTTCACTGGGACAATCAACAGTTGAATGTGCAGAAGTTACCGGGACTGGAAAGGGAAAACATGGTGCTCTAATCGGACCACTTGTGACTGACTCCCATAGAAACTCCCGGGATCCTTCGTCTGACGTTGATATGGTTACCAGCCGAGGTTCTTTGATACAGACAAAGTGAAGGACATTTGTGTATTGTGTATGTATTTTGTGTATGTATTTTTCAGAATTCGTCCAGGGTGAAGCAAGAGCGGCGATTCAGTTGAGAACTCAGCTGCGTTGAGACACTTGGAGTCAGCCAGGTTGAGACACTTGGGGCTAGGTCAGAAGTCAGCCGCTTTGATTCAGATTCAGATTCAGATTCAGATTCAAACTATATTGTCATTGTGCAGTGTACAGTACGGATACAACGAAATGCAGTTAGCATCTCCCCAGAAGAGCGCACATAGAATATGAGCAATAAATTGCTGTGTGGAATGAGCTTCCAGTGGAAGTGGTGGGGGCAGGTTAGATTTTATCATTTAAAAATAAATTGGATAGGTATATGGATGGGAAAGGAATGGAGAGTTACGGTCTGAGTGCAGGTAGATGGGACTAGGGGAAAATAATTGTTCGGTACGGACTTGTAGGGCCGAGATGGCCTGTTTCCGCGCTGTAATTGTTATATGGTTATATATAGTTATATGGTTATATAATATTTTGTATATGTATTTTTCAGAAGTCGGCCAGGTTGAACGACTTGCGGCTAGGTAAGAAGTCAACCGCTTTGGGACATTTGGGACTGGTTAAGAGGTCGGCCAGGTTGAGACACGCGGGCCTATTTTAAAAATAGGATAGAGGAAACTGCAAATAGTTTGTCGCAATTTTTCTACTGGAAAACTAGTCGGCAATTGGACATAACAAACTAGAAATGGTTTGTCGTAAATTTTGCTACTGGAAGTAGTCGGCGATTGGCTCTGCACACTAAAAATATTTGTCGTACATAAAGTAGCCGGGCAGAGAGAATCTCGCGGCTATGGGGAATAATTTGGATAAAAGTTACGGGGTAACGCCCGTACAACACATTTGTAATTTGAATCCTAGGACTATAAAATATTAATTTATGAGTTGACCAAACGTGTGGGGTATGAATCTTGGCCAGCAGGGGCACATGGAGGAAAGAAAAAGAGAAAATGAACAAAGAATATAGAACTGGTCAGCGGCGGTCACATGGAAATAAATGACGGGAAATTGAAAGTAGAAACTGTTAAATAGGTAGAAAAGAGAAAAGGAAGGTACATTCTAAGAACTAAGGAATGCAGGAAAGAAATGGAAATAGTAGACTTTCGGTGCAGCCATGCAGCTGTAAGGGCGCAGCATTTAGCTCTGCTCCCATTAAAATCGTGTAAAAGCCGTTTTGGAAGACGGGACCGACTTAAAAATACTCACCGGAGCTGTTTGGCGTGGCGTAAGTGACATCATCAGTAATCGCCGCGAAATAACGGGGTTTAGCGGGAGTTTTAAATGAGCAGAAATAAGCCTTCACAGAGACATACAAAACCTGCTACCAGTGTCAATTTTAAAGAAACCGGCAAAACTCTGCTAGAGCTGTTATCAACACCAGAAAGCTCGAAAGAAGAATTTGAATCTGACATTGCCTCGAAGGAGAGAGAGAGAGAGTGGAAGCAAATGGAACAGTCGGTAAGAAATGCTGTTTCTAAGGATATCTCTCAATTGATAACGGACGGGAACAGTGCACTGGAGAATAGCCTCTCTCTAGAAAAAATGATGTTTCATGTGGAGAATTAAATGAGCAGCTTACTTCTTTAAAATAAAAGTGAAAGATGTCGATAAAAAGCTAAGCGCAGAAATCAGCCGGGTGGAAAAAGACTGTATAAGAAGTTTGATGCTATGCTTGTGACTACTAAAAGGTATGACTCGCTGATGGAAGATATGGAGGCTACAATACATGGAATGGCTGAGGAGGTACAGAATTTGAAAGAAGCTCAGAAATCTGTAGGGGGGCTGTTGGCAAAAATGACGGATAAAGGTCTGGTTTTGGAAGCGAGAACGAGAAGGCAGAATTTGAGAATTGTTGGAGTGAAGGAGGGACGAGAGACCGGAGTTGAAACACAATGATTCGTTACCCTCCTACTCAATCGAGTTTTTAAACTGCCGGTAAACCCGAGAATAGACGTGGCTTATCTGGTGCCACGTTCACAAAAACGACGTGATGCCTCCCCAAGACAGATATTAGTGACATTTCTTGATATTTCTGCACTTGAAGACATAATGAAAAAGATTCTCTACGGATCGGATCCGATATATGAAGGAGATAATATCAGATTTTTCCGAGATTTTCCCCCCGAAATTGTGAAAAAAGGGAATTATTTTCAAAGACAAGCCATGTTCTGAAAGGTCTCTACAATGTACGATATGGAATAATGCATCCTGCAAAAATGAGGATTACCTATAAATCTGATGAACGTGCTTTTACGGACCCTGAACAAGCATTCAAACATGCACAATACATCGTAAAGGAACAAAGTGAAACTTATAATGGAATACCGGCGAAGATAAGACTTTTTAACAGAAGAAACTGCATTTTTTCAGATGGCGGAAATCCCTTACAGACACTGGCCAACCACGTTATCTCCCTGGAATGTGTTTTCGAACGCAGAGTACACCTTTCACCTTGAATGGAGGACTCAAAGATAAACAATAAGAAGCTGAAGATTACAGATACAAAAGCGGTCTGGGAACATGGAATAAATATTAATGGACAGGAAAATATAACAATCTTTTTGATTTAAAAAAGCCTTACTTTATCATATTTTAATAGTAAATAATTAATTACCTAATAATTAATTAATAATAATACTAACACAACTGTGGGTAATCGAGGGGGGTTTTCTAAATCAGAGCATTGACTATAGAAGCTGGGATGTAATGTTAAAATTGCACAAGGCATTGGTGAGACCAAATCTGTAGTATGGTGTACAATTTTTATCGCCCAATTATAGGAAGGATGTCAACATAATAGAGAGAGTACATAGGAGATATACTAGAATGTTGTCTGGGTTTCAACAACTAAGTTACAGAGAAAGGTTGAATAAGTTAGGTCTTTATTCTCTGGAGCGCAGAAGGTTAAGGGGGGACTTGATAGAAGTCTTTAAAATGATGAGAGGGATAGACAGAGTTGATGTGGACAAGCTTTTCCCTTTGAGAATAGGGAAGATTCAAACAAGAGGACATGACTTCAGAATTAAGGGACAGAAGTTTGGGGGTAATATGAAGGGGAACTTTACTCAGAGTGGAAGCGGTGTGGAATGAACTTCCAGTGGAAGTGGTGGAGGCAGGTTCGTTGGTATAATTTAAAAATAAATTGGATAGGCATATGGATGGGAAGGGAATAGAGGGTTATGGTATGAGTGCAGGCAGGTGGGACTGAGGGAAAATAATTGTTCGGCACGGACTTGTAGGGCCGAGATGGCCTGTTTCCGTGCTGTAATTGTTATATGGTTATTATGTGGTTATAGCGTCCATGTGTGCATGTGTGGGCACAGCCCATCTCTCACCTATCTCAGAATGCGTGACAACAATAAACCAATACTGTGCCATTCTCACATCTCAGTGAGTTTTAAATATGTTCAGTCCACAGATATACTTTTTCCTAAAACTACTTCCCATAAAAATATTGCCAGGGCTGGACAACTTATAACATGTCGACACATAATGGTTCACGGTATTAGTGTCTCACCTCTTGTCTCCCAAGGCAAAGACCTCCACCTCGCAGAGAGCCAAGCTTTTATTCATTCCCGGGATGACAATATGCACATATTCTCCAATTAAGCCACCACAATTTATGGTGAGTGTCTTCGCGGCGACAACGTCGACAACTCCACATCTGAAGGAGATTAAAAAAGTTACACTATAAGAATCGAGTGTTGAGTCTTTGCAGTCTTCTGAATCCAGGTCCCAGGGGCAGGTCAGGGCGCACCGACTATGTTCCCCATCATTGGCTATCGTGACAATAGTAATATATGGAGTCAAGATTGTTTAATTATCATATGTACCAGCAATAGAAGAACACAATTCTTACTTATTGTAGTTTAACGGGCTCGGAAACACAGTAACACACAGATAAATATTGACTCAATAATTCTATGAATTGATAACAGCAATATCAAGTAACCACGATAATGTAAAATCGAAGGCCATATTGCAGCCAAAAACACAATCAGTAGAAGATTATATTTCCTGCGGCCAGAGATGGGCAATATTCTGGCGCCTGATAGTAGATGGGCAGAAGCTGTTCTTGAACATGGAGGTCCCGGTTTTTTTTATACTCCTGTACATTCCTTCCGCTGGGAGCAGCAAGATCTGTACGATGTGAGTCTTTGTTGATTGGGTGAATGGACAGATATTTACCCCAGGTTCAGAAAATTGGACATATACATGGATAAATAGGAAGTAGGAGTTTGTTCCCCAGCAAATACATGATGGCCTGAAGTGCTTGTTATGATTCTGTATGATTCTATGACTCTATCAGTGGAGGGAAATGGACAATGTATGAGTTTGGACTCTGCCCAAGGAGGTGATCTGAGCACAATCTTTCGTCATTGCCATTTGTTCCCCAGCTTGTTTTTACCCAGACGAAAACTCGCCCCAAGGTGAAAGGGGAAAGATTTACATGGAAACTAGGGCCAAGCGTTTCACTCAGAGGTCAATGGTGGGTACATGGGACTAGTTTTTTCCGAGGCGGTAGTTGAGGTTGTTACAACAACAACATTTAAATATACCTGGATGGGGACATGGATAGGAAAGGTTCAGAGGAATAAGTGATAGAGGTGGCAAGTAGGATTATCTGAGAATGGCCATTTCAGTCAGCACATACATGCTGGCCTGAAGTGCTTTTTTCACCCGTTTTATGATTCTGTATTTTTTATGTCTATGACTCTATCAATATGTGGAGGGAAATAAATAAAACACTGGACAATTTTATTTATGATCTACTGAGAGGTAGTCTGAAGAAACTTTCAGCCCGAAACGCCACCCGTTCCTTCTCTCCAGAGATGCTGCCTGTCCCGCTGAGTTGCTCCAGAAGATGCTGCTATCTTCAAAGGACTGACCAGGATTGCTCCAAGCAACTGGTGGGAAAGGACTGACTGGATCTGCCTCTCTCTCTCTCTCTCTCTCTCTCTCTCTCTCTCTCTCTCTCTCTCTCTCTCTCTCTCTCTCTCCTCTCTCTCTCTCTCTCTCTCTCTCTCTCTCTCTCTCTCTCTCTCTCTCTCTCTCTCTCTCTCTCTCTCACACAGGCATGAATGGATGAACTCCGGGGCCAGGCAGCATCTACAGAGAGTGGACAACCTTCGACATTTCATACTTACAACTCCCACCTACACACGCGAATGCTGGAGAAAATCAGGGGTGCAGCCATTGTTCCCCCAGCTTGTTACCCAGACGAACCTCTGCCCCCAGGAGGTGATCTGAGCAGCAGTCCATTCTGTTGGTGATTCGCACAAAAGGAGACAAAGTAGGGTTGTTTTTCGGGTCGAAGCCTCACACCTCCCTCCACCACGGATTGATGCCGATTTACGTTAGATTGCGTGCAGGAACCTTCCTTCGCGTTGCTGTTCTTATTGCCGTCAATAGCTCGGTTAGCAACGACGAGTAAATGCTCTTGGCATGGGACTTAGGGATGACCTGGCTGGATTCTTTCCCAACCGCCAGATTTACCACGTTGAACAGAACGGATCAGGAAGTCATTGAGTGTGCAATCACCATAAGTCCAAGACACTCTGGACAAATTCAAACATGCAGTACCAACCAGTTAAGCCACGGTGGTAAATGGTATGTGCACTGAAACTCTGGTTATTTCCAACCCTCCATTGTCAGAGGTGCGGACAGGTGTATCGGTGAAGGTGTGTTGCTTCACTGGTGCCAAGGTCCAAGATGACTCAGACCAACTTACGAACATCCTCAGAATGAAGGTGATCAACCAGGTGTAGTTGTGCATTAAGAAACAAATGGCGTGGATAAGAAGATGAAGGATGTTCTACAATGTGAGTGTAGACAACCAGGTAGAGGGCTGAAAAGCAGGATCTAGGGTGATTAGCTCCGGGTTGCTTCTATTACCTCGTTCTAGTGAGGGGAGGAACAGGGAGATAGGGGATCTGAATGTGTGGCTGAGGAGTTGGTGGAAAGGGCAGGGTTTTAGATTTCTTGATCACTGGGATCTCTTCTGGGGCAGGGATGACCTGTTCAAAAGTGACGGGTTGCACCTTAATTGGAGGGGAGCCGACATTCTAGTAAGCGGGTTTGCTGGTGCTTCATGGATGGCTTTAAACTAAACAGTGCGGGTGTGGGGTGTGTGTGTGTGTGTGTGTGTGTGTGTGTGTGTGTGTGTGTGTGTGTGTGTGTGTGTGTGTGTGTGTGTGTGTGTGTGTGTGTGTGTGTGTGTGTGTGTGTGTGTGTGTGTGTGTGTGTGTGTGTGTGTGTGTGTGTGTGTGTGTGTGTGTGTGTGGGGGGGGTAGATGATGTCAACAACATGGAAGGAGAGTGTAGGCAAGGTCCCATTTAAACAAACAGGGCAGGGGAATGGGAACCAATGCAATGAGACAGAGGGATATAATAGGACAGAAGCAAAAGATAAAAGGGAGATACGAATATCACACCAGAAAGCTTTGCGCCTTAATGCGATGCGCATTCCTAATAAGGTGGATGAATTACATGTGCAGTTAGTAGTTAAAGAACATGATATAGTTGGAATTACGGAGACATGGCTCCAGGATGACCAGGGCTGGGAGAGAAACATGCATGGTATATTCAGGAAGGATAGACGGAAAGGAAGATGAGGTGGAGTGGCATTCCCAGTTAAAGAGGAGATTAATGCAATAGCAAGGGGAGAACTTAGATTGGATGCTTTTGAATCGGTATGGGGAGAATTGGAAAACATCCCGGGGCTGAAAACGCTTGTTGGATTTGTCTACAGCCCACCAAGCAGTTGTAGGGAGGTTGGGGACAACATCACGCAGGAAATTAGGGAAGCGTGTAGCAAAGGTACAGCGGTTATCATGGGTGACTTTAATCTACATATAGATTGGGCCAACCAAATTGGTAGCAGCGTTGAGGAGGAGGATTTCCTGGAATGCATACGGGATGTTTTTTAAGCAAATATGTAGAAAAACCGACCAGAGAACAGGGCATTCTTGACAGGGTATTATATAATAAGGAAGGATTAGTTAGCGATCTTGTTGTGCAAAGCCCCTTGGTCACCATAATATTGTGGAATTCTGCATTATGATGGAAAGTGACACACTTAATTCAGAGACTAGGGCCCTGAAATTAAAGAAAGGAGACTTTGAAGGTATGAGATGGGAATTGCCTTGGATAGACTGGCAAATTATACTTAAAGGGTTGACGATGGATGTGCAATGGCAAATTTTTAAAAACCGCAAGGATGCCAGAAATTGTTCATACGTGTGTATATATTGATATGATAGTATATGGACGAACTGATCTGTTCTGTAGTCATGCCTACTATGTTCTGTTGTGCTGAGCAAAGCAATAATTTAATTGTCCTATCAGGGACACATGACACTAAACTTTCATGAATCTTGAATCCCTGTCTGCCGAAAAAATAAAACAGGGACGGCGGCTCAACCATGGCTAACGAGGGAAATCAAGGATAGAGTTAAATCCAAATAAGAGGCATATAAAGTGGCCTGAGGAGGGAGAAAACCAGAGGACAGAGAGAAATTTGGAACTCAGAGGTGGACAAAGGGATTAATTAAGAGGGGGAAAAAAGAACTTGAAAGAAAGCTTGCGGGGAATATAAAAACGAACTCTAAACAATTCTTCAGATTGTTCACTAAAAAGGCATAGATTAGTGAACACAAATGTAGATCCCTCACAATCAGAGACAGTTGAATTTATAATGGGAAATAAGGAAATGGCAGAACAGTTAAATGAGTACGTCGGTCCTGTTTTCACTAAGGAAGGCACAACCAATCTCCCAGAAATAATAGGGGACCGAGGTTCTTGTGGGAGGGAGGAACTGAAGGGAATCCACATTAGTCAGGAAATGGTGTTTGATAAACTGTTGTGAATGAAGGCAGATTAATCCCCGGGGCCCGCTGGTCTGCACCACAGTACTCAAGGAGTTGGGCCTAGAAATTGTGGATGCATTGGTGATCATCTTCCATTGTTCTCTCAACTCTGGATCTGTTCCTGTGGACTAGAGGGTAGCCAATGTAACCCCTCATTTTAGGAAAGAAGGGAGAGAGAAAACAGAAAATTATAGACCAGTTAGCCTTGCATCAGTAGTGTGGAAGGTGCTTGAGTCGATTGTTAAAGATGTTATAGCAGCGTATTTGGAAAGCAGTGACTGGATCGGTGAAAGTCAGCATGGGTTTATGAAAGGGAATTCATGCTTGAGTAATCATCTGTGATTTTTGAGAATGTGACAATTAGAATGGCTAAGGGAGTGCCAGTGAATGTGGTGTGTCTGGACGTTCAAAAAGCCTTTGACAAGGTCCCGCACAAGAGATTAGTGTGTAAAATTAGAGCACATGGTACTGGGGGTATGGTAATTGCATGGATGGATAACTGGTTGGCAGGCAGGAAGCAAACAGTATGAATTAATAGGTTATTTTCAGAATTGCATGCGTCAACAACTAAGTTACAGAGAAAGGTTGAATACGTTGGGTCTTTATTTTCTGGAGCGCAGACGGTTAAGGGGGGACTTGATAGAGGTCTTTAAAATGATGAGAGGGATAGACAGAGTTGATGTGGACAAGCTTTTCCCTTTGACAATAGGGAAGATTCAAACAAGAGGACATGACCTCAGAATTAAGGGACAGGAATTTAGGGTGTAGCGGTGTGGAATGAGCTTCCAGTGGAAGTGGCGGAGGCAGGTTCGTTGGTACCATTTAAAAATAAATTGGATAGACATATGGATGAGAAGGGAATGGAGGGTTATGGTATGAGTGCAGGCAGGTGGGACTAAGGTAAAAACGTTGTTCGGCACGGACTTGTAGGGCCGATATGGCCTGTTTCCGTGCTGTAATTGTTATATGGTTATATGGTTATATGGGTGCCGCAAGGCTCAGTGCTGGGTACCTGTTATTTACAATATATATTAACGATTTAGACGAGGAAAGAAACTGTGACATTTCCAAGTTTGCGGATGACACAGAGTGTGGCAGTGTGACCTGCGATGAGAATGCAATGAGACTGCAGTGTGTCTTGGATAAGTTGGGTGAGGGGCAGATGCATGGCTGATGCAATATAATGTGGTTAATGTGAGGTAATCCACTTTGGTTGCCAGAACAGGAAGGCAGATGATTATCTGAATGGCGTCAGATTAGGAAAAGGGGTGGTGCAACGAGATCTGGATGTACTTGTACATCAGTCCCTGAAAGTAAACATGCAGGCACAGCAGGCAGAGAATAAAGCTAATGGCATGTTGGCCTTCGTTATAAAATGACAATAGACAATAGATAATAGGTGCAGGAGTAGGCCATTTGGCCCTTCGAGCCAGCACTGCCATTCACTGTGATCATGGCTGATCATCCACATTCAGTACACCGTTCCTGCCTTCCCAACATACCCCCTGACTCCGCAATCTTTAAGAGCTCTATCTAACTCTCTCTTGAAAGCAGCTAGAGAATCGGCCTCCACTGCGATCTGAGGCAGATAATTCCACAGATTCCCAACCCTCTGGATAAAAACGTTTTTCAGCATCCCCGTTCTAAATGCCCTACCCCTTATTTTGAGTATAGGAGCAAGGTGGTCCAACTGCATTTGTACAGGGCCCTGGTGAGATCGCACCTGGAGTATTGTGTGCAATGTTGTTCTCCTAATTTGAGGAAGGACATTGTTGCTATTGAAGGAGTGCAGCTTAGGTTCACCGGGTTAATTCCTTGGATGGCGGGACTGACATATGATGAACGAATGGGACGACTGATCTTTTATTCACTGACATTTAAAAGGATGGAAGGGGATTTTATAGAAGCTATAAAATTCTTAAAGAATTGGACATGCTAGATGCAGGAACAATGTTTCCGATGTTGGTGAGTACAGAACCAGGGGACGCAGTAAAACGTGATAGACCATTTGGGACTGAGATGAGGAAATGCTTATTTACACAGGGAGTTGTAAATCTATGGAATTATCTGCCTCATAAGGCCAATTTACTGGAAGTGTTCAAGGGACATGTTAGATTTAGCTCTTAGGGCTAAAGGAATTAAGGGATATGAGGGGAAAGCAGGAACGGGACACTGATTTTAAATGATCAGCCATGATCATATTGAATTGCGGTGCTAGTTCAAAGGGCTGGATTGCCTACACCTGAACCTATTTTCTATGTTTGTATATTTCTATACCTTTCAATGACAGGAGCTTTGTACCAAAGACTTCCACCTCACATAGTGTTAGGTATTTCCTCCCGCCGACAAGCTGGATATTCACATACCGACCGACGAGACCGTTACAGTGGTAGGTGACCGTTTCTTCAGGCGAACGGATGGTGGCACAGCTGAAATAGATGAGATCTCATTGTGAACAGTATCTGTGATATCAGCAAATCATTCAACAAGATTCCGTATTGTAGGCTGCTCTGGAAGGTTAGATCGCATGGGATCCAAGGACAGATAGCTGAATGGATTCAATATTGGCTTCAAGAAAGGAAGCAGACGGTGATAGCGGAAAGTTGCTTCTCGGACTGGAGGCCTGTGACTAGTGGTCTGCCTCAGGGATTGTTGCTGGGCATATTACTGTTTGTCATCTACATTAATGGTTTGGATGAGAACATATATGACGAGATTAGCAGGTTTGCTGATGATACAAAAGGGGGTGGTTTTGCAGAATTAAAGATGGTTGTGAAAAATTGTAGCAGGATCGTGATCGATTAGCCGGCAGGACTTTGGAATGGTTGATGGAATTTAATACAATATGTGAGGTGTTGCAATTTGGGAAGTCTAACATAGGCAGGACGTACACACTGAATGATAGGGCTCGGTGGAGCGTTGTAGAGAAGAGGGATATAAGAGTGCAGGTCCATATGTCATTGAAGGTGGAGTCGCAGGTAGATGGGGCTGTCAAAAAGGCATTTGGCACATTATCCTTATCAGTCAGATTATTGAGTATAGAAGTTGGGAGGTCATGTTGCAGTTGTATAAGGCGTTGAAGAGGCCACATTTAAACTAGTGTGATCCGTTCTGGGCACCATGTTATAGGAAATATATTGTCATGCTGGAAACTTTACAGCAAAGATTTACAAATATGTTGCCAGGGCTAGAGTGTCCGAGCTATCGGGAGAGGTTGAGTAGGCTGGGATTCTATTCCGTGGAGCACAGTAGGATGAGGGATGATCTTATTGTGGTGTACAAAATCATGAAAGTAATGGATCGGCTAGATGCAGAGTTTCTAGCCCAGAGTAGGTAAATCGAAGACCAGAGGACATTGGTTTAAGCTGAAGGGGAACATATTTAATAGGAATCTGAGGATAACTGTTTCACACAAAGTGGGGTGGGTGTTTCAAACAAGCTGCCAAACGATGCAGTTGAGGCAGGGACTATCCCAAACTATCCCACAGTTAGACAAGTACAGACTGAAGAAGGGTATCGACCTGTAATGTCACCCATTCTCTCTCTCCAGAGATTCTGCCTGTCCCACTGAGTTACTCTAGCATTTTGTGTCCACCTTCGATTTAAATCAGCATCTGTAGTTCTTTCCTACCAGGCACATGGATAGGACAGGTGTGGCGGGTTATGGGCAAAAACCGGGCAGATGGGACTAGTGTAACTGGGACATGTGGCCGGTGTGGCCAAGTTGGGAGTCGGAGTCACGATGAGGGATTACGGGAAGAGCCCGCCAGCCCGCATGCGCCTCAATCTTCAAGGCAGCGTTGTGAAATCCCAGATAACAGTTGTTGAACTGAATATAGGAAGATTCAAGAAAGTATAACTACCAGCTGAACTTTATGAGAGAGGGTTGGGAGCGGACGGAACAATATCCCTCATCGTAACTCCTCATAGAATACAGATCAAACTTCAAACTGGCAAATTCTCGTTTAATCTTACCATTCTAGAGGGCTGTGAACAAAAAAGTTCCACAGTGATCAGTGATCTGCGGTTTATGATATAAATTAATGAATCGAATGTGAAGGTAATTGGTTTGGGTCATAAATTTGCAAGTGACACCAAGATTGCAGGGTTGGCTAATTCTGAGGAAAGATATCCAAGGATGCAACCGGATATACATCAGCTACAGATGTGGGCAGAGCATTGGTAGATAGAGTTTCCACTGAGTAAGTTTAAGATGTTGCACTTTGGGAGGACAAATGTAAGGCCAATTAACGCTAAAACCATAAGAATCATTTGTGTACAGAGGCTCTTGTGGTCCAACTCCATAACTCCCTAAAAGTGTCAACACAAGTAACAGGTTAAGAAATAAGGTACATTATATGTTTGCTCTCAAAGATCAGGTTATTGAGTACACAGATGGATGCCTAGAACACGTTGTTGGGAATGGTGATGCAGGCAGATTTGATAGTGTTTACGCTGCTTCTGACGAGGCACATTGTTGTGCAGTTAATGGAGGAATATGGGTCATGTACAGGCAAAGGAGATTAGTTGAACTTGGCATCAAGTTCAGCACTAATGACCTGTTCCTCTGTTTACTATTCTATATTCCACAATCTCAGTATGCAGCGGCCTTGTCGGCGCCCACGGTTCTGAATAACCTGGGATCTGAAGTTGTTCCATTTTACAACGCGTTAACTGTTATTTTACTTCGGAGTCACGTGAGTGACTACGTGAAGACCCCGCCAGCACGCATGCGCGTATTAGCTTCTCACGCAGTGCAACAGAGACGAACGGGAGTACAGGCTCTCCCGCAACAAGTATAAAAACGAGACTTCCAGGTAAGTAAACTTACTCTGAAGTCGTATTTTCGAACGCTTGTACTGCTTTATTTCAACAGGAACATGACCAAGGGAAAAAAACAAAGAAGATCGCATCCGGTCCGACTGTAATGGACCAGGAGGGTCCCAGCAGTGGGGGGCGACCGGTGGCACCTGGACCGCACACGCTGTGGTCCGAGCCAAGCCCAGCGCCGCTAGCCCAGCACGAACAACCGCAGCGGGCTGGAGGCAAGGCTAAAAGGAAGTCGGACTGGCCTGTTTATTCGGATGAGTCCGGTGCGAAAGACTCACCGCCCGAGACCGGCAGAGGTGGCTGTTTGGGCCGTATGGAGAGGCTCATGGAGCAAATGCTCCAGCGAGACTTGCTCCGGGAGATGGGGCAAGCTCTCCAACGGAGCACAAGCACTCCCGGTCGAGTGCACTATCAAGCACTGGCCATAACATCACCCTCAACTGGGCTGGTCAAGAACAGGGGTCATGCCTGAAAAACACGGGAGAATGCTGGGGGTATAGGATCAGGAAGAGCTGCTGGGAGTGGTGAACCGCTACGCGGCAACACCGCGAGCGGGACGGCCGTTACAGCCCAAACTGGCGACCAGCATTGACTACCTGTCCTTTAAACCACTCCAAGAACAGGTAGTCAATGAGGCGTTGGATCTTTACACGCCTCCCGAAAATTGCATTTCGCTCAATGTGCCATCAATAGTCAAATCTGGGGGTATATTGGGCAGGGTAATTGAACCCAAGAACTTAAATTGCAAAAAATACTGACGCTCCTGACGTCGGCCATCACTTCATATGCTTGTTCCGTGGACGGGGTTGACATGACAACAAACCAACAGGACACACAGTATGAGATCAACAACCTCGGGAAGGAGGCCATAAGAACTGCCCTCAACCCAAAATTCGCAGGACTGTGTAGAACGCCGACGTCATAACCACAGGTCCAGCTATTCGGCAAAGACTTACCAAAGCAAGTCAAAGATCTGGATGAAGAATCCAAGGCATTTGGTCTCATGAGGGCAGGTACCGGAACGAGCAAAACCACGCAACCCAGACGGCAATACCCCTACGCATCCACCAGTAGGCGTCTACTTCATGGTACTGGTGCAAGCTCGGGGGCAGCATGTCATCCCCGGAAGATTTTTTTAGGACAGGGCCCGGAGCCGGTCCCGGAGCCGGTCCCATGGAAAATGCGCCACCCCCCGCTCTACCAATAACAATGGAGGTAGGTGGGTCTGGTTCCTACCAGTACATAAAAGGTGCGGGGATAGTGCTAACAGGGGGGAGACGACACCTGTTTTTGGAAGCATGGAGGACTATCACACTTGATAATTATATACTAAAAAGTATTCAAGGATATAAAATTGAATGTATTCAAGAAAACATGCCACCGGTTCAGCATGCACCCGAAAGGGGTTTTACCCTCTCACTAAAAGAAAAACGTGAGGGACAAGCAGAACTGGTGCGGTTACATTCAAAGGGAATCATAGGCATCTAAACATGAACCATTGGAATTCATATAAAATATATTTACTAACACCAAACAAGATGGTGGATGTCGCATCATCATTGACTTAACCACATTGAATACTTTTGTTAGGTATATACACTTTGAAATGGAAACATTTGTGACTGCCAAACAATTGTTTTACAAACGATACTTTATGGCAAACATCGACTTAAAAGGTGCATACTATTCATTACCCATTCATACGGATTATCGTAGATACCTAAAATTTAACTGGATGGGGCAACCATGGCAGTACAAATCGTTGCCAAATGAGCTAACATCAGCCCCAAGACTGTTTACCAAGATATTAAAAGCAGCCCTGGCAATATTAAGAAAACAAACACATATTGTCATGGCATATCTTGATATTTTGATAATAGGCAAAACCATGGATTAGCTAACTCAGCAGTATTAGCTACTAAACATTTATTTGAAACCTTGGGCTTTGTCATACATCCAGATAAATCTAAGTTGACGCCATCTACAACTATGGACTGTCTGGGATTCACAATTAACTCAGTCCACATGTCTGTAAAGTTGCCAAAAGAAAAATCAGCAGAATTGGCACAAACATGTAACAATTTATTGGTTAACAATCAACCAACCATTCGACAAGTGGCAAGAGTAATTGGGAAATTAGTAGCAGCATTTCCAGCTAGCCCGTTTGGACCTTTGCATTATCAAAACTTGCACAGAACAAAGGTGCAAGCGTTAAAACAACTTGCAAGTCACTTTGACCGAACCATGAAATTACCCATCGAAGCAATATCAGAGTTACAATGGTGGAAAGAGAACATTTGGCATAGTTCCAGTCCCATCATTATCAATAACCCAACATTAACAAAACAGATGCCAGTGCTCAAGGCTGGGGAGCAACTAAAACCATATCCACTACAGGTGGTAGATGGACTAATCTAGAATCATCACTACTGCAGACACTGGGCATAAACTATTTGGAAATGTTCTATGGGTTAAAAGCATATTGTTCAAATATGCACCATTTGCATGTTCGTTTGCAGATTGACAATACCACAGTGGTAGCCTATATTAACCATATGGGAGGGATACAATCGATATCATTTGATAATTTGGTCAACACAATCTGGCAATGGTGTGTCGCCAAACATATTTGGATATCAGCAACGTACGTACCAGGTAAGCTAAATACAGTGGCAGACACCAGGTCACGCAAGTTTAATGATAACACGGAATGAATGTTAAACCCCAAAGTATTTGCTGAAATTACAAAGCAATATGGAACAGAACATATCGATCTCTTTGCATCCCGACTGAATCACCAGGTGCCAATGTATGTCGCTTGGGAACCAGACCCTGAGGCAGCGGCGATGGATGCATTCTTGCTGAACTGGGGGAACTATTTTTTCTATGCTTTGCCCCCCTTCTGCCTCATCAGTCCGGTACTACACAAAATACAGACGACCTCTGCTTCAGGCATTTTGGTAGTACCCGACTGGCCTACACAGCCATGGTTCCCAGTGGCCCTTGACAGGGTAATTGAACCACCCATGACCATTCCCAGCGGACCAGATCTACTGATCCACCCTGTATCAGGCGAAAGTTACCCATGCCATGACAGAATAAACCTACTGGATCGCAGATTCTAAAAAAAAAAACTTTACTGGACCTGGGATTGTCAAATAGGACCACGGAGACGATGACAGCATCTCACCAACTTTCCATCAAGAAACAATATCTCTCCAGTATCAGAAAATGGGAAACATACTGCTGAAGAACAGGGACAACCTGCCATACAAATGTACTGGAGTTCCTGGCCAGCCTTCACCACGATGAAGGTCTGAGCTATAGCACTATCAGTTGTGCTAGGAGTGCACTGTCAGCCTATCTAATGCAGGCACCAGGACAACAGGCCATGGGGTCTCATTCGCTGGTGGCCAAATTAATGAGAGGGATCTTCAATTCAATCCCCCCTAGACCTAGGTACACCAAGATCTGGGATGTCAGCGTTGGCCTGACATACCTAATGGGATGGCTACCAGCTAACCCTGAAAACGGCTATGCTGATGACGTTAGTCTCAGCACAAAGGGCCCAGTCCCTTTACCTACTCAGACTGGACAATATGATCATAACATCAGACCAAATAACACTCACCATTCAGGAGCTGGTAAAACAGAGCAGATCAGGAACTTCAGGACTCTTTATGCAATTCCGGGCGTACCCACCTGACACCCGTTTATGTGTCATGACTCACCTACTACTATATATTAACACAACCAAAGATTCCCGAGGGAGAGAAAATGCACTATGGGTCAGCCACAAAAAAGCCACATGGTCGGGTGTCGAGTCAAACCATCTCCAGATGGCTCAAACGGGTATTGGGAGCTGCTGGAGTGGATACTGATATTTACAAATCTCATTCCACCAGGGCAGCATCCACGTCGGTGGCTAACAGAATGGACGTGCCATTGGACCACTACCTGGCAATAGCGGGGTGGTCCATGGGAATAACTGTTCAAACATTCTACAACAAGCCATTCGTAAAACCTGTTTCATTTGCAGAGATCATTTTAGACTGTACAAATATATAATTTAAGCCCGGGGGAGCATTATTTTTCTTTGTTATTGTTTCAAATAAATACCATTATTGTTTTATAAACAGATTCATGTTTGATTACGATAACATACTTCCTCCCCACAGAGAGGGAGATTTGTAAGCAGCCCTAAAACAGGCCCCCGAGGAGACCTGCGCTGATAGGATATGGCCCCGTTCCACGGACCATATCAGGATGGAGCATCACATTTATGGGATAAACGCCCGAGGACGCTATCCATGCTACATCTGGGTTAAACGTCCGAGAAGGTTCCCATATCCGAGTCGTCAGGCCTATCCGTCTTACTCTCGGCTTTACCCTCTTTCCGGGGAACCACAGCGGTTCCTATCCTTCTTCCTCTTGGCTTTATCCCCTTTCCGGGGAACCACAGCGGTTCCTATCCTTCTTACTCTTGGCTTTACCCCCTTTCCGGGGAACCACAGCGGTTCCTATCCTTCTTACTCTTGGCTTTACCCCCTTTCTGGGGAAACGCAGCGGTTCCTATCCTTCTTACTCTTGGCTTTACCCATTTCTGGGGAACCACAGCGGTTCCTATCCGTCTTACTGTTGGCTTTACCCCCTTTCTGGGGAGCGACGGCGGTTTCAAGAGGCACTCGGAAGTCGCTGACCGCACTGTCAGCGACTCGGGTAGTGAACCCGACGGCCGCCAGCTACCTGCACTTCCGCGGTCTCCGCAGCCGGTTTCCTGCGGTCCGTATCCGGTTCATAACCGCGTCCCTCCGCGGTCCGTGACCGGGATTCCCCAGGTCCATAACCGGTTTCTCCATGTCCATAACCGGTTTCCCCGCGGCCGTCCGAACTTCGCCGTATATTATATCTAGCAGGAAACTCTGTAAAATAGATTCCTGCGAGCAAAAAACAGAACCTGGAAATAAGTTCGAAAACTTACCTGCAAAGTTTGAAACTTACCGCTAGAGGAACGACGCGCCTGCCAGCCAGTCGTTGTGCAAGTCGTTAGACGACAATGATGCGCATGCGGTCTGGCGGGCTCTTCACGTAGTCACTTACGTGACTCCGAAATAAAATGAATATTGTTCTTCTTCGGTTTCCATCATTAAGTCAGTTGTGAAACCATAGAGCAAGTCACTGTTATTCCAATGCATCTTATAAACTATCAGCGTGGCTGTGAATACTTACAGGCTGTTCATATTCCCATTTTTCTTCAGCGAGTTCCCTATGCGGATCTGTGCTCCCAGGATCCGCTTTAGACAGCAGCCTGCATGGAAAATGGAATGTACAACAGTACAGCAGATGGACAGGGCCTTCAACCATGATGTCCGTTCCGAAAATTATGTTGTTAAACTAACCATATCTCCCGGCAGTTCTGTATATTTCAATTCCCTGCATATCCATGTCCCCAACTGAAAGCCTCTTAAATGACACGTTAATATTTGCCTCTGCATCCACCCCCAGCGGTATGTTCCAGGCGCCCACCACTCTTTGCGTAAACAACTGGGGTGGCACACCTCGTTTAATCTCCCTCCCCCCCGTCCCCCTTAATGTTATGGCTTCTACTTTTTGACATTTGCACCCAAGGGAATAATTGCATATATTTGTGGCTAGTCAACCTCTGATGATCCAGAGAAAACAATGTACACCTGCCTAAACTCTCCATGGGGCTAATTCTCTCTACTCAAGCAGCTTTACATACACTAATCATTGAGTTAATGCCCCCAACTGCAAGCAACTTTAAATTGAAGGGTCTCGACCCGAAACGTTACCCATTCCTTCTCTCCAGAGATGCTGCCTCACCTGCTGAATTACTCCAGCTTTTTATATCTACCAGCATTACATAAATATCCCCTGCATCCTCTATAAAGCCCCTCGAACATCCCAAAAATGGGGCAACCAGATTTGCACACAATACTAACGGTCCATTCGTTTGGTGATTCTTATCGATGATATGATGTACTCTTCCATTAAATCGAGCCTCCACCATGGGTCTTGCTCTTTTTTTGTGTGCGTACATGGCAACACACGGAATATTGAGTTTATGTTACCATCAATGCCGTAGGAGGCATACAAATTTTTATAGAGGCTTGACTGGGTCGCCTTCCCTTTCAGTGCCAGGTTCTCTGTAGATGGAACAATAAATTACTCTTCAACAAGCGTCATGGATGCGAGAGAATTCAGGTGAGTAATGTCCTGCAATATACTGACTTGTATTAAAGCAGGAGTTGGCTGATTATCAATGAACATATTGACTGGTTTCATCATGGCCTGGTTCAATAACTCAAATGTACTGGAATGAAGGAGGCTACTAACAGTGTCGGTCACTGCCCGGTACATCACAGGTACTGACCTCCCCACACGGACATACAGGAGTCGTGTCTCTAAAAGGTAGCCAACGTCATTTAAAGACCCACACCACCCTGACCACGCTCTAATCTCACTGTTACAATTGGGAAGAAGGCCCTGCAGACAGCTTCTTCCAAGCAACCTTCAGGCTCCTCAGACATGCTGCACTACACTTATCACAACCCTCCCGGAAGCAATTAATTACCTTAGTATCAGATTCAGAAATAGCTTCCCCCCTCTTTTAACCAAATTACTGAATGCACATCTCTTAAGATAAGGTGTAGTTCTGACCTTCCAATCAACATGACTGTGGAGGTTGTTTTTTTTTTTTTCATCTGCAAATTATCTGTAAATGTAATACCATAATGCTGTACACTATATTTGGAACGCTGGGAATTTTCTCTTTGCACCACCTGCAGTACGTGTGTATGGCTTAATTGTTCCCGTGAGAAGTGTGATTTGACTGGATATCACGCAGACAAATTTTACACAGTGACAACAATAAACATGCCAATACAATACCATCTCAGTGAGGTTTGAGGATTGTGGGTTTCCCTGTGTACTCAATAGCTACAGCGTTACCGTATTAAAACAATGAATAGAAACATAGAAACACGAAAAATGTGTGCAGCAGGACGCCATTCAGTCCTTCGAGCCAGCACCGCCATTCATTGTGATCATGGCTGATCGTCCCCAATCAATAATCCGTGCCCGCCTTCTCACCATATCCCTTGATTCCACTTGCCCCTAAAGCTCTATGTAACTCTCTCATATATCCATCGAGTGACTTGGCATCCACTGCCCTCTGTGGCAGGGAGTTCCACAAATTTACAACTCTCTAGATGAAAACGCTTTTTTCTCACCTCAGTCTACAATGGTCTCCCCCTTTATTCTAAGAATGTGGCCCCTGGTTCTGGACTCACCCAACATCTGGAACAGTGTGCCTGCATCTAGCTTGTCCAGTCCTTTTTATAATTTTATATGTTTCTATAAGATCCCACTCATCCTTCTAAACTCCAGTGAATACACGCCTAGTCTTTTCAATCTTTCCTCATATGACAGTCCCGCCATCCCAGGGATCAATCTCGTGGACCGACGCTGCACTGCCTCAATCACAAAAATGTCCATCCTCAATCACAAGGATATCCTTCCTCAAATTAGGAGGCCAAAACTGTACACAATACTCCAGATGTCTCACCAGATCCCTCTACAACTGGAGAAGAACCTCTTTACTCCTGTACTGAAATTCTCTTGTAATGAAGGCCAACATTCCGTTAGCTTTCTTCACTGCCTGCTATACCTGCACGCCAACTTTCCGTGACTGGTGTACATGGACGCCCAGGTCTTGCTGCACATTCCCCTTGTCTAACCTATTCTCTGTAAAGGTGTTTGAATGAGTGTTGGGTCTTGCACAGCAATGAAACAGGCCTTTTGGTCCAAATGTCCCATGCGAACCAAGACCATATTACAGTATAACAATTACAGCATGGAAACAGGCCATCTCGGCCCTTTTAGTCCGTGCCGAAAACATATCGTACTCTCACATCGTCCCATCTACCTGCACTCAGACCATAACCCTCCATTTCTTTCCCGTCCATATACCTATCCAAATTATTTTTAAATGATAAAATCGAGCCTGCCTCCACCACTTCCACTGGAAGCTCATTCCACACAGCTACCGCTCTGAGTAAGGAAGTTCCCCCTCATGTTTCCCCTAAAATTTTGTCCCTTAATTTTCCAATCAAGTGGGAATTATTAAGCTTTGGCTTATTCCTGCTCCTTTTCGGACACATATGATTTAATTTATTTATAGATATTTTTATTACACTTTATAAATATATATTTTTTGTTTTTTGTATGCAGTTTCACATTTGCTTTTTATTATTTTATTCTGTTGGAAATAAATAATAATAAATTAAAGTCCTCCTGTTTGAATCTTCCCTACTCTCAATGGAAAACGATTATCCACGTCAACTCTATAAAGTCCCCCCTTAATTTTCTGCGCTCCAACCTATCTTGTTCAACCTTTCTCTGTAACTTAGGTGCTGAAACCCAGGCAACATTCTAGTAAATCTCCTCTGTACTCTCTCTATTTTGTTGACATCTATATTACTAAAAGTCTGATATTGACCGCATTTGGCCCACTATGCTGCGATTTCTGAGAGAAAGCCGCCACCTACGGCCAACAGGTTTGGCCCTCTCGCTCAGAGCCCACGTCTGCCTTCCTGGACAAGAGTATTTTTCCCATCGACGATACATCTTAGAGATATTAATGTTTTAAAAAAAAATCACCATTCTCTCTGCTGCCCCTGCTGGAGGGAGGGGGAGGGACTATAAAACCAGGAAGTGGTGTGCCTCACTCAGTCTCTGCAAGATGGATGTCACGTCTCTCTGAGCTCCGAATAACACTTAACTCATGTCTACTCAACTGTGAGTGCCCTTAATGTGGTTTGAAAATGAAAATATGGTTGGTTTGAAGTAAAAGGGCACTGCCTACAAATGTTTGTTTGGGGGGTTTGGGTTGAAGTAAAAAAACACTCTCTCTCTCCCCTTCTCTCTCTCTCTCCACCTCTCCCCCCCCACTCTCTTCCCCCCTCTCTCTCTCCCTCCCCCTCCCACCTCCCTCTCCCCCCCTCTCCTCCCCCCCCCCTCTACCCCCCTCTTCTCCACGCTCGCTCCGCCGCCTCCCCCTCTCTCTCTCTCCCCATTTTTTTCTCCCCCTCCTCCCCTCAATCCCCTCCCCAACCTCCCTCCCCTAAACACCCCTCCCCTCCCCTCAACACACCCCTATCCCCTTCCCTCCACCCTCCCCCACTGCTCACCGCCTCTCCCCCCCCTCTCAGCACCACCTCTCTCCCCCCCTCACACAGCCCCCTCCTCTCTCCCTCCCCATCCCACCTTTCCTTCCCCCTCCCCCACTCTCCTCTCTCTCCCCCCCCCCCCTTCCCCCTCTCTCCTCCTCCTCTCTCTCCCCCTCCCCATCTCTCACCCCCCTCCCTCCCTCTCTCCTCTCTTTCTCTCCCCCCCTCCTCCCCTCAATTCCTCCCTCCATCCCCCTCCCCTAAACCCCACCCCCTCCTCACCCCAACCCTCTCTCCCACCCCCTCCCCCCCTGCTCCCCACCTCTCCCCCCTCCCCTCACCCCATCTCAGCACCCCCTCTCTCTCCCCCTCACTCTCACCCCCCTCTCCTCCCCTCCCCTCTCTCTCTCCTCTCCTCCCTCTCTCCCCTCCCCCTCCTCCCCTCCCTCCCTCTCTCCCGTTCTCCCCTCACCCCCCACCACATAAAGGCCAGCACACCAAAATATTTATTTACCACCCTATCTACATGAGATTCCACCTTCAGGGAACTATGCACAGTTATTCCTAGATCCCTCTGTTCAACTGCATTCCTCGATTCGCTACCATTAACCATGTACGTCTTATTGTGATTTGTCCTGCCATGATGTAGCACCTCACACTTATCAGCATTACATTCCATCTGCCATCTTTCAGCCCACTCTTCCAAATGTCCTAAATCTCTCTGTAAACTTTGAAAATCTACATTATCCACAACACCACCCCGCGTGTTGGTATCATCTGCATACATAGAAACATAGAAACATAGAAATTAGGTGCAGGAGTGGGCCATTCGGCCCTTCGAGCATGCACCGCCATTCAATATGATCATGGCTGATCATCCAACTCAGTATCCCGTACCTGCCTTCTCTCCATACCCTCTGATCCCCTTATCCACAAGGGCCACATCTAACTCCCTCTTAAATATAGCCAATGAACTGGCCTCAACTACCCTCTGTGGCAGAGAGTTCCAGTGATTCACCACTCTCTGTGTGAAAAAAGATTTTCTCATCTCGGTTTTAAAGGATTTCCCCCCTTATCCTTAAGCTGTGACCTCTTGTCCTGGACTTCCCCAACATCGAGAATAATCTTCCTGCATCTAGCCTGTTTGTACGTTTCTATAAGATCCCCTCTCAATCTCCGAATTTTTTTTTTGTTTTTTGTTTATTTTATTAGAAGTTAATACAGCACAAAACAGTACAGTCGAACCTAATTTTAGGTGCCAACTATGTAATACCGTAATCCATTATATGTACAACCTCTAGTTTTATGTTATATGAAGGAAGTAAGCAGGAAAAGAAAAAGAAAACAATAGAAAGGGGAAAAAGTGGAAAAAATAGATGATAGAGAGTAGAAAAACGTGAAGTGTGTATATAAAAAATAAAAAAAGGAAGAGAGAAAATGGAAAGTAGAAATAGAAGAGAAGGCCCCTTAAAAGAGAATTTTTCAAATCTGTATTCGGAGATGTAGATCTATCCGCGTCATGAACTGAAATCAGCAATCCTTACGGTACCGCTGCATCACATGATTCCAAAAAGTCGAGGAAAGGAGACCAACTCCTTAAGAATTGGTCATATTTATCTATTAGTCGGAGTCTCATTTCTTCAAGGCGTGCTATGTCCATCATATTCCTAATCCACATTTTAACGGTTGGTGTGGTTGTATTTTTCCAAAATTTAAGTATCAATTTCTTTCCAATTATTAACCCATAATTAAAAAAAACATTTTGATCTTTATTTAAATTGGTATCTTCTCCTATTATTCCAAATATAATCCATTCCGTTTTGGGTTCTATTCTTGACTTGAAAATCTTTGTAAATATATCAAATATATCACTCCAAAATTTATTCAACTTTGTACATCCTACAAATGAATGTGTTATATTAGCGTTTTGAAACAAACATTTATCGCATCTGGGAGAGACGTTTGGATAAAATTTATTCAACCTCGTTTTTGAATAATATAGTCTATGTAATAATTTGAATTGAATTAAATTATGCCTTGCATTAATAGAACAGTTATGTGTATTCATCAAATACTTTTCCCATCTATCCTTCGAGATCTTTATCATTAGCTCTTGTTCCCAATCTTCCCTTGATGCTTCTGTTGAGGGTGATTCTCTATTTAATATATTATTATAAAAGTTTGATATTAATTTTTGTGAATCAGCCTTAATATTCATTGCTTCTTCTAAAGGATCTAAAAATATAGTTTGAAATCTATGTGTATATTGTTTCATAACGTCACATATATATTTAAAATATTGATTATCCTTCAATTTAAATTTTAATTTTAATTGTTGAAATGATAACAGTTTGCCCACTTCATACATATCCCCTACTTTCCTAATCCCCAGTCTATCCCATTGTTGATATGTGTTGTCGATGAGAGAAGTTTTGAATGCGGGGTTGTTCAATAGTGGAGTTAGTACTGAAAATTATTTAATTTCAAGGATACTTTTATTTGTTTCCAAATGCTTATTATATTGTGAATAATTGGGTTCTTCTTATATATTATACTATTCAATTTTATCGGTGAGAGCAGGATCGTTCCTATATTGTGCGGATAGCACTCCTCTTTCTCCATTCTTATCCACTCCAACTGCTGAGTGGAACTATCCAGCCAGTATATTATGTTCTTAATATGCACTGCCCAGTAGTAATATATAAAGTTAGGTAATGATAAACCCCCAACTTCTTTAGATTTGCACAAATGCTTTCGTTGAATTCTATGTGTTCTGTAATCCCATATAAAATTAGTGATAGTGGAATCTAATTTTTTGAAAAAATATTTTGGAATATATATTGGGATCGCTTGAAACAAATATATTAATTGTGGTAAGAACGTCATTTTTATAGCGTTAATTCTACCTATCAATGAGAGCGGAAGCGTTTTCCAAAATTTAATCGTATCATTCAGTTTATTTAATAGTGGTATAAAATTGGCACTAAATAATGATTTGTGTCTTCTCGTAATTTGAATACCCAGGTACTTGAATTTTTCTGTTGCAATTTTGAAGGGGAATTTTAGTAAGTGTCTCGAATCCTGTGGTTTTAAAGACATAATTTCGCTTTTATTCCAAGTTATTCTATATCCTGAAAAAGAGCCGAATTCCTCAATTAGTGTTAATAAGGTGGGTATACTCGTTTGTGTATTAGTAATATATAAAAGGATATCATCAGCGTATAATGAAATTTTATTCTTTGAGTCCTTGCTGTTATACCCGTGAATATTCGGGTGATTTCTAATCCTTTCGGCCAGCGGTTCTATCATAAGGGCAAATAGCAATGGTGATAAGGCACACCCTTGCCTATTACCCCTTGATAAGTAAAATTTTGGAGATAGCGTATTGTTAGTTAATATTCTTGCCGTAGGTCTATCATAAAGTAGTTTAATCCATCTAATAAAAGTCTCTCCCATATTAAATTTTTGGAGTACCTTGTATAAATACTGCCATTCTATTTGATCAAATGCCTTCTCTGCATCCAACGTGACCACTGAGATATCTTCATTGTCCTCATTATGAGAGTACATTATATTAAAAAGCCTTCTCAAATTATTAAATGATTGTCTTTTGGGTATAAATCCCGTTTGATCCGTATTTATTAAATTGTTAATATAATTATTTAGCCTTCTAGCTAGAATCTTTGCTAAAATTTTCTGATCCGTATTTAGAAGTGATATAGCTCTATAAGAACCAGGTTCATCTAAATCTTTATCTTTTTTTCTTTTATCTATATCACTTCTAAATACGGATCAGAAAATTTTAGCAAAGATTCTAGCTAGAAGGCTAAATAATTATCTCCTAAATTTTAAAGAGTATAAACCAAGTATATCTAGTCTTTCTTCATAAGACAGTCCTGACATCCCAGGAATCAGTCTGGTGAACCTTCTCTGCACTCCCTCTAAGGCAATAATGTCCTTCCTCAGATTTGGAGACCAAAACTGTACGCGATACTCCAGATGTGGTCTCACCAAGACCCTGTACAACTGCAGTAGAAACTCCCTGCTCCTATATTCAAATCTCTAATAAATCCCATGCTTACTAATCCAATTTATCACATCATCATCCAGATCATCGATGTACATGCCAAACAACAGTGGACCCAACACAGATACCCGAGGCATCCCACTAGTCACCGGCCTCCAACCTCACACACAGTTATCCACCATTAATCTCTGGTATCTCCCTTTCAGCCACTGTTGAATCCATCTTGCTACTCCACTATTAATACCCAAGAATTGAACCTACTGATCCAACCTTTCATGCTGATCATTGTCAAATGTCTTACTGATGTCCATTTAGACAACATCCACAGCTTTACCCGTCATCCATTTCCCTAGTAACATCTTCAAAAAATTCAAGAAGATTAGTCAAACATGACCTTCCAGGCACAAATCCATGTTGACTGTTCACGGCCCCACATAAATTAATCCCATTTACCGTGTTTGGCCGAATCCATCTGAACATTTCCTGTACATGTACCATAGCTGTGTGCTAGCAGACATAGGCACTGAGAATGTTACTTGTGTCTGCACACGTCACCGCTGAGTGTGTCAGTTTTGTATGCACACTTTCCCCCTAAGGATGTTAGTTGTGTCAGCACACGTCCCAACTGAGTGTGTAGTTTCAGCACACGGCCCGGCTGAATGTGTAAGTTGTGACAGTAAATCCCAGCTAACTCTTTTAGTTTGATCAGCGCACATCGCCACCCAATGTGTTAGTTGTATCCCCGCACATCCCCATTGAGAGTGTTAGTTGTGTCAGCAAAACTCCCCACTGGGTGTGTTGTGTAAGCACACCCTCCCCGCCGACAGTGTTAGTTGTGTAACCACACGTCCCCACCAAGTGTGTTGGTTGTATCAGCACATGTCCCGATTGAGTGTGTTCGTTGTGTCAGCACACATGTCCACTGAGTGAGGAGTCAACGGTGTACACAGATTGCCACATCGTGGGATTTCAACACACCTGCACTTTCCAGGGTTGGAGGTTTAGAGCCGTAGATTTCCACCTCGCATAGGTTTAGTATTTTAGCCAGGCCCGGTAGCATGATATTCACATATCGACCCTTGAGACCACCGCAAGCGAAGGTGAACGTTGTTCCATTTTTTGACCGGACGGTACCACAGCTGAAGGAGAAAGAGATCGAGTACTAAGTGGGCGGGTCTGTCTCCGCCATCTCTCCCGTTTGCCGTGAGGCGATCTGTGGGCCAGACCACACACTTTGACCCCTACACATCACCAGCAGTATGTGCTGGTGAAACATTGGCAAGGCCAGTACTGGTGTCACGCACAACGTCCATGCCCAGAGAAAGACAGGGTTTGAGTGGGACTGGACGTACATAAACAGATATGGGTGGTGAAGCCGTGTTATCATTTGGTCTGGTCATATATGTACTGGATGTTGGGTGTATGTAACAAGCTGCCGGTGGAGGTAGTTGAGGCTGGGACTATCCTATCGTTTCAGAAACAGTTAGACAGGTACAGGGATTGGACAGTTTTGGAGGGATATGGACCAAGCGCAGGCAAGTGTGATTGATGTAACTGGGACATTGTTAGCCAGTGTGCGATAGTTGGGCAGAAGGGCCCGTTTCCACACTGTATCACTCAGTGGCTATCTCTAATACATGGACGGTGAGGCTGCGTTAAAATCTGAGTGGTGAAGCTATGTTATGACTTCTGATCACACATGAACATCACTGGGTGGTGATGTCATCATATTATTTGGACTGGTCCTGTGCATCTTACACCTGTGTTGCTATTTACAATGCACCAGGAACAATGGGACTTTGTGGAAGACCACCGTAGTCCTGCTTTATACAGTTAGAAACGAGCCAGCCATTGCCACTGAATACTCACAGTTTGTTGATATTTCCTTTGTTCCCAACGCGGATCTCAGCATCCATGAGTGGGTGAACACTGTTGGTGATCCGGACAAATGTTACAATGGACGTCTCCTCTAAATCAACCACCCACCAGGGGTTGTCCTCCACACTTGTCCTTGTACAGAGCACTATGTTCGTGGATACGTCACCGTCAATGGCAAGGTTCGCAACTGCCCGATTCTTGGTGCTGGACTGGATCGCTCTTCTACCCAAAGCCAGGTTGACTATTGTGGAAAGCCAAAATCATAGTCATAGACATAGAAACTTGGAAAATAGATTCAGGAATAGGCCATTCGGCCCTTCGAGCCTGCACCGCCATTCAATATGATCATGGAGGATCATCCAACTCAGTATCCAGTACCTGCCTTCTCTCCATACCCCCTGATCCCTTTAGCCACAAGGACTACATCGAACTACCTCTTAAATATAGCTAATTAACTGGCCTCAAGTAAAAGTGGCAGGCAGACAAAACCAGGGCAAAAATCAAAAAGGGCCACTTTTCAACATAATTGTATAAGGGGTAAGAGCGTTGTAAAAACAAGCCTGAAGGCTTTGTGTCTCAATGCAAGGAGTATTCGTAATAAGGTGGATGAGTTGAACGTGCAGATAGCCATTAATGATTATGATATAGTTGGGATCACGGAGACATGGCTCCAGGGTGACCAAGGCTGGGAGCTGAACATCCCGGGATATTCAATATTCAGGAGGGATAGAGAGAAAGGAAAAGGAGGTGGGGTAGTGTTGCTGGTTAGAGAGGAGATTAACGCAATGGAAAGGAAGGACATTAGTTTGGAGGATGTGGAATCGGTATGGGTAGAGCTGCGAAACAATAAGGGGCAGAAAACGCTGGTGGGTGTTGTGTACAGGCCACCTAACAGTAGTAGTGAAGTTGGGGATGGCATCAAACAGGAAATTAGAAATGCTTGCGACAAAGGCAAAGCAGTTATAATGGGTGACTTCAATCTACATATAGATTGGGTGAATCAAACTGGCAGGGGTGCTGAGGAAGAGGATTTCTTGGAATGTATACGGGATAGTTATCTAAACCAACATGTAGAGGAACCAACGAGAGAGCTGGCTATTTTAGACTGGGTATTGAGTAATGAGGAAGGGTTAGTTAGTAGTCTTGTTGTGCGTGGCCCCTTGGGCAAGAGTGACCATAATATGGTTGAGTTCTTCATTAGGATGGAGAGTGACATTGTTAATTCAGAAACAATGGTTTTGAACTTAAAGAAAGGTAACTTTGAGGGTATGAGACGTGAATTGGCCAAGATTGACTGGCAATTAATTCTAAAAGGGTTGACGGTGGATATGCAATGGAAGGCATTTAAAGACTGCATGGATGAACTAAAAAAATTGTTCATCCCAGTTTGGCAAAAGAATAAATCAAGGAAGGTAGTGCTTCCATGGATAACAAGGGAAATCAGGGATAGTATCAAAGCAAAGGAGGATGCGTACAAACTAGCCAGAAAAAGCAGCATACCGGAGGACTGGGAGAAATTCAGAGACCAGCAGAGGAGGACGAAGGGCTTAATTAGAAAAGGAAAAATGGATTATGAAAGAAAACTGGCAGTGAACATAAAAACTGACTGCAAAAGTTTTTATAGATATGTGAAAAGAAAGAGATTAGTTAAAACAAATGTAGGTCCCTTGCAGTCAGAAACAGGTGAGTTGATCATGGGGAACCAGGATATGGCGGACCAATTGAATAACTACTTTGGTTCCGTCTTCACTAAGGAAGACATAAATGATCTGCCGGAAATAGCAGGGGCCCGCGGGTCAAAGGAGGTTGAGGAATTGAGTGAAATCCAGGTTAGTCGGGAAGTGGTGTTGGGTAAATTGAATGGATTAAAGGCCGATAAATCCCCAGGGCCAGATAGGCTGCATCCCAGAGTACTTAAGGAAGTAGCTCCAGAAATAGTGGATGCATTAGTAATAATCTTTCAAAACTCTTTAGATTCTGGAGTAGTTCCAGAGGATTGGCGGGTAGCAAACGTAACCCCACTTTTTAAGAAGGGAGGGAGAGAGAAAACGGGGAATTACACACCAGTTAGCCTAACATCGGTAGTGGGGAAACTGCTAGAGTCAGTTATTAAAGATGGGATAGCAGCACATTTAGAAAGTGGTGAAATCATTGGACAAAGTCAGCATGGATTTACGAAAGGTAAATCATGTCTGACGAATCTTATAGAATTTTTCGAGGATGTAACTAGTAGCGTGGATAGGGGTGAACCAGTGGGTGTGGTGTATCTAGACTTCCAGAAGGCTTTCGACAAGGTCCCACATAAGAGATTAGTATACAAACTTAAAGCACATGGCATTGGGGGTTCAGTATTGATGTGGATAGAGAACTGGCTGGCAAACAGGAAGCAAAGAGTAGGAGTAAACGGGTCCTTTTCACAATGGCAGGCAGTGACTAGTGGGGTACCGCAAGGCTCAGTACTGGGACCCCAGCTATTTACAATATATATTAATGATCTGGATGAGGGAATTGAAGGCAATATCTCCGAGTTTGCGGATGACACTAAGCTGGGGGGCAGTGTTAGGTGTGAGGAGGATGCTAGGAGACTGCAAGGTGACTTGGATAGGCTGGGTGAGTGGGCAAATGTTTGGCAGATGCAGTTTAATGTGGATAAATGTGAAGTTATCCATTTTGGTGGCAAAAACGGGAAAGCAGATTATTATCTAAACGGTGGCCGATTGGGAAAGGGGGAGATGCAGCGAGACCTGGGTGTCATGGTACACCAGTCATTGAAGGTAGGCATGCAGGTGCAGCAGGCAGTAAAGAACGCGAATGGCATGTTGGCTTTCATAGCAAGAGGATTTGAGTATAGGAGCAGGGAGGTTCTACTGCAGTTGTATAGGGTCTTGGTGAGACCACACCTGGAGAATTGCGTGCAGTTTTGGTCTCCAAATCTGAGGAAGGACATTATTGCCATAGAGGGAGTGCAGAGAAGGTTCACCAGACTGATTCCTGGGATGTCAGGACTGTCTTATGAAGAAAGACTGGATAGACTTGGTTTATACTCTCTAGAGTTTAGGAGATTGAGAGGGGATCTTATAGAAACTTACAAAATTCTTAAGGGGTTGGACAGGCTAGACGCAGGAAGATTGTTCCCGATGTTGGGGAAGTCCAGGACAAGGAGTCACAGCTTAAGGATAAGGGGGAAATCCTTTAGAACCGAGATGAGGAGAAATTTTTTCACACAGAGAGTGGTGAATCTCTGGAACTCTCTGCCACAGAGGGTAGTTGAGGCCAGTTCATTGGCTATATTTAAGAGGGAGTTAGATGTGGCCCTTGTGGCCAAGGGGATCAGAGGGTATGGAGAGAAGGCAGGTACGGGATACTGAGTTGGATGATCAGCCATGATCATATTGAATGGCGGTGCGGGCTCGAAGGGCCGAATGGCCTACTCCTGCACCTAATTTCTATGTTTCTATGTCTATGATTCTATGTTTCTGTGGCAGCGAATTCCAGAGATTCACCACTGTCTGTGTAAAAATTGTTTTTCTCATCTCAGTCCTAAAAGATTTCCGCTTTATCTTTAAAATGTGACCCCTTGTTCTGGACTTCCCGAACATCGGGAACAATCTTCCTGCATCTAGCCTGTCCAACCCCTTAAGAATTGTGTATGTTTCTGTAAGATCCCCCCTCAATCTTCTAATTTCTAGCGGGTTCAAGCCGAGTCTATCCAGTCCTTCTTCACATGAAAGTCCTGTCATTCAAGGAGTCAGGCCGGTGAACCTTCTCTGTACTCCCTCAGTTGCAAGAATGTATTCCCTCAGATTAGGAGACCAAAACTGTACGCAATACTCCAAGTGAGGTCTCACCAAGACCCTGTACAACTGCAGTAGAACCTCCCTGCTCCTATACTCAAATCCTTTTGCTATGAATGCTAACATACCATTCGCTTTCTTCACTGCCTGGTGCACCTGCGTGCCTACTTTCAATGACTGGTGTACCATGACACGCATGTCTC
Organism: Leucoraja erinaceus; assembly: GCF_028641065.1. Lineage (NCBI taxonomy): Eukaryota > Metazoa > Chordata > Chondrichthyes > Rajiformes > Rajidae > Leucoraja > Leucoraja erinaceus. Next base: position 139,577,865 of record NC_073378.1, on the reverse strand, counting down.
GTTGCATCTCCCCTTACAACACATAAACAGTCCCTTCAGTCCAACCTGTCCATGCTGACCAAAATGCCTCGTCAGTGCGAGAGCCATTCGTCCAGGATTCGCCCATACCCCTCTAAACCTTTCTATACCCATGAACCTGCTCTTTTTTTTAAAATGCTGATATTATATCTGCCTCAATTACTTCCTCTGGCAGCTCGTTCCTTGTATCCACGCCACCTTGTGTGAAACATTTGCCCATCAGGTTCCAATTGAATCTTTCCCCTCTCACCATAAACCCACGTCTTCTACAACTTGATGCCCCTACTCTGGGAACAACACGCTAACTATTCCGTTCGTTTCTCCACCCCAATAAGATCACTCGTAAATACACTCTTTCGAGGATAATTATATCATTCTTGTAACAGAGTGCCCCAAACTGAAGACTAAAGTCCAGGTGCAGCCTCACTAACCAGACAACACTGTGATACGGCGGGTGACTGCACGGTGATGGAACCTACCTGCCATTTCCAGTGACGGCAACTTTGTACCAAAGACCTGAACCTCACACAGCGTCAATATCTTATTGTTTCCCGGGATGAAGATATTTACGTAACGACCCGTGAATCCATCGCAGTGAAAGATAATGGGGTTGACAACGGAAATTACAGTCCCACAGCTGGAAAAGGAGAAATAGTCACAGTGAGCAGAGGGTGCTGACGATGCTCCCTCTTCTGAAGGTGGTTCTGGAGACGCGGGCACTACAGGCATCAGGCGCTGGGAAACCTGTGACACCGTTTATTCACGTTTGATTCACTCACTGTCTCTCCATGTCATAAACATGAGCAACTGCTGAACCTTGAGTTTACGGTAAGTCGATCTGCACCCCTCTTCAGTCCGCCCATTCTCTCCACAGGTGTTGCCTGCCCCACTGAGTTTCCTCCATCACTTTATACTGGTATCGGTTATTATTGTAACTTGCACCAAGATACAGTGAAAAGCTTTGCTTTGTGCTATCCAGTCAAATCATCCAATGCATGAGTACCATCAAGCCACAAACAAGTACAGGGAGTGTTACAAAGAGAAAACTACCAGCATGCAGAATATAATGTTACAGTTCCAGGGGAAAACGTGCAGGGGCTGCATTGATGACGCTTGGAGTATTGGGACGACAATCTATCTTATGGGAAGACCGTTCAGTTGCCTGATAACAGCGTGAAAGAAGCAGTTCCTGAACCTGGTGGTACGCGCTTTCAACCTTGCGCATCACGTAAGATGGTCAGATGTCACCAGAATAGTTCGCGAAGGAATTTTCTTTGTGCCCCCAGGCTGGGATATGATGGCAGGCCCTATGACGATGGTGGGATTTAAGCAAATCGCGAAAATCTCTTTCCCTGGGTTAGAGAAAGGGGGAATTGTATTTGCATGACATGTTCATGTTTTCATGGCATGTGGAGATCACAGGTAAATTATTTACGCTAGTTGAGGTGACAATTAATTCCAGTAGTATTTCTGGATCATACGTAAACTTGGCGGGTAGGGATATTGGTTTGACCAGAAGACAAAGTGTTGCAGGATCGCAGTGGGTCAGGCAGAATACGTGGAAGGAATGAATTGCGGGCGATGTGCATTGGAACCTTTGTTCAGACTCTGCAGAACATTGTTACCACAGTCAAACGGCCCATGATCACTGCGAGGACGTCAGTGTTAAACCACATGTTTATTTAAATTCTGAATTGACCGTATCCAGTTGCTGAGGTTAGGTTTTTGAAAATCACTCCGCAGGAATAGTGGTCCACTGTAAACTGGAGCAGGGTGATAGAATCTATGAATTAAGTGAAATGGAGGCATAAGTTTCACATACGGGCAGAGGAAAGTAACTTGGCATCATGTTTGGCATAGACGTTGTGAGTAAAAGGGCCTGTTTCTGTGCTGTACTGTTCTGTGGTGGGAGGGGAATATACAATCCTGTGGGGCAGGATCTTCTTACAGAGGGTGGTAGGTTAATGCATCGAGCTGGCAGAGGAGATAGTTGGGGCAGGTATAGTAATAACATTTACAAGACATTTGGACAGGTACATAGGTAGGAAAAGATTAGAGTGACAGGGGACAAACACGGGTAAATTGAACTAGCTTAGACAATAAACAATAGACAATAGACAATAGAAAATAGACAATAGACAATAGATGCAGGAGTAGGCCATTTGGCACTTCGAATCAGCACCGCCATTCAATGTGATCATGGCTGATCATCCGCAATCAGTACCCCTTCCTGCCTTCTCCCCATATCCCCTAACTCCGCAATTTTTGAGAGCCCTATCTAGCTCTCTCTTGAAAGCATCCAGAGAACCTGCTTCCACCTGAGGTAGAGAATTCCACAGGCATGTGGCATTTTGATCAGTAAGGACGTTGGCCCGAAGGGCATTTTCTCTGTGCTGCAGGGATCCGTATCGCTCGGAATTGAATGGGATGGGAGACTGACTGATGTGAGCTGTATTGTGAGCTAACTCTTGTTGATGAACATATTATGTTTGCGTTCATCAACAAACGTGGCGGTTAACTGGTCACTCCAACACCTCTGGCCGGAGAGTTGCCATCCAAACTATTGACCGCAGCCAGAAGGTCAACATGAGCCAGGGTTCAAAAATGGCATTCAAAAGACACTTGGACGGTTACATGGAAAGGTTTAAGGAATATGAGCCAAAGCATGCAGGACGGACTCGATCTTGCTCAGCATGGACGGGTTGGGCAGAAGGGATAGTCCGAGTGCTGTTCTGTTCTACATTCTATGTTCCGTTTAGCAAAACCTCTACATTTGCGTGATGTATGAGGTGCCTCAAGAACAGTAAAATGTGCCGAAACCCCGAGCTACGTGACACCACGTGGAAAGAGCCACGATTTAACACTGAGTACTTACTGTCTGTTATAGTTAACGTTCCCATTGAGTATCAGCGAATCCCCGATGTAGACCTGAGCTCCAAGAAGCTGTTCACTGCAGCAGTCCTCCCTGTTTATGATGATTACTGTGGTCACGACGTGGGATATCTCCAAATCGACACTCCACCCAGGATCGTTGGTTGATTTTGTTTGCGAACACATACCCGAGCTCCCGTCTGTCTTGATATCACCATCAATGGCTTTGGAGGCGAAACCATAACGATGGGTGTTGGACTGAGAGGCAGTGCCCCGCAAAGCTACGTTCACTGTTGGGGAGGAGAGAGGACACTCATCAATAAGGATTAAACATCAGGTCACTTCTTCAAGCTGCGGATTTCCATCCGACCTCCAGAGAAGGGGAGTCGGCATTCCTGAAGCTTAACACAAAGTGCTGGAGGAACTCAGCAGTTCATGCAGCATCTGGTGTGGGAACGGACAGGTAGCATTTCGGGTTAGGATCCTTCCTCAGACTCCTATAGATTCTGCCCGATCCATTCAGGCCCTCCAGTACTCTGTGTACAGCCATGCACAAAACTGGTTCAATTGACGAATTTGCAGATGACACCCCAATTGTGGACCGGATATCAAATAATGACAACAGAGAGTAAAATAAAGAGAATGGGAAGCTCGTGACCCGGTGTCCAGCCAACAACCTTTCTCTAAATGTCATCAAGACAAAGGAGATGGTGATCGACGTCAGGTAGCGAAGCGGTACACATACCCTAGTTTGCATTCCTGGCACAGGCGTAGAGATGGTTTAAAGCTTTAAATTCCGAAGAGTAAATATCACCAACACCTTCTCGTGGATCATCCATATTGAAGCAATGGCCACGAAAGCACATCCACTATTTTACTTTCTTCCAAGGCTTAAGAAGTTCGGCATGTCCTCGACAATTGTCACCAACTCTCCAGATGCTCTGTAGAAAGCTTTTTAACGGGATGCACCACAGCATGGTTTGGCAACAGGCCCATCCAAGACCCCGTGAGGAATTACTCAGATTTGCGGACGCAGCTCAGACCATCACGCAATCCAACCTCCTTTACAATGACTCAATTTCAACCCCACGATGGCTTGGCAAGCCCACGAGTATAATCAAGGACGAGTCGCACCCTGGCCAATCCCTTTTCTCCCCTCTGCCATTGGGCAAAACGTATAGAAGTGTGTAAATGCACAACTCCAGATTCAGTGACAGTTATCTGCCAGTTGCACCTTGGTAACAATAACTGGAGACCTCACTGGACACCCTCTGGCGATCTGTCATCGGATTCTACTGGCTTTATCTTGCAATAAATGTGAGTCGTGTTATTGATTTTATCATGTCGCTGTGTAACGTCGATGGCTGGATCGTAATCATGTATTGGTTTTCCGCTGACTGGTTACCATGCAACGATGGTTTACATTGTACCTTGGGACACGTGACAATAGACTACAATAAACTAAACTAAATCAAATGCCCGCACTGAGGTGGAGGGAAATTGGAATGTCCCCAAACTTGTGCAGAATGATGGGGTGAAATGTAAAGACGAAGTGAGTTCTGTCATTCTCGCTAATCTTCTCTGGAGTTTGTTTGTTTAAAGTCACCTTTCCTATAGTAGGTGAACAACACTGAACACAGTACTCCAAAGACAGACCCTACAGAGTGGCCTTGACTGAATGCGTGGGATGTGTACATGAACATACCTTCACTGTTCAGCGAAGCCAGTTTCTCACCATAGACCTCCACCTCACACAGTGTCAGTGTTTTATTCTTGCCCGGGATAATGACACTGACAAATCGACCCGTGAAATCCTCACAGACGAAGGTGAATCGCTGAGGAACCATTACCTGGATTGTCCCACAGCTGAAAGAAACGGGCATAACACCGTAAGTGACTGGTGACTGGGACTCAGTTACCGGCTGAAAGGTGGTGCTGGGGCGCTGAATACGGGGGACCACCGCCCTTCGCCGTCACCAAGAATGGTGAACAAGAGATAAGGATGGCGGTCACGGTGGCACAGCGGTAGAGATGCTGCCTTACAGCAAAACGTAGCGCCAGAGATCCGGGTTCGATCCCGACTATGGGTGCTGTCTGTTTGCACATTTTCCCGTGATCTGCGTGGGTTTTCTCCAATATCTTCGGTTTCCTCCCACACTCCAAAGACGTAAAGGGTTTGTAGGTTAATTGGCTCGATAAAAATGTAAATTGTACAAGTTGGCGATATGCCAAGTACTGCCCTGCCGACTACAACATTTAGAAGGATGTGGAAATCTCTGGATCAAAACACAAATTACTGGAGAAGCAGCTGGTCAGGCAGGATATGTGGAGGGAATGGACAGGTGGCGGTTTGGGTCGCGACCCATTATCCGACTGATAGAGTAGCGCGGAGAAAGTTGGGAAAGAGAGAAAGAGTAGCAAGTGATAGGTGGATACAGATGAGGGCAGATGGATGGAAACGTGATAACGGATAGAGGTAAAATGGTGGGGGGGGGGGGGAGGTTGGGTGAGGTTCGGAGATAATAGAAGGAAATCAGGGGATGGAGTATGGGAGGCTAGTGCACAGAGATGGGTGACTGGGAAACCGCGGTAGTGGCAGATAGTGAGAGAAGTGTGTGTGCATCAGCGTGGGAGGGAAGAAGGGAAAATAGTGGCAGTAGGGTGTGTCACTATGACTTGGAATTGTGGAATTCAATGGTCAAGTGAAGCTACCCCCCCCCCCCCCATTTGCCACGGCATTTTCACTGCCGGAGGGACACCCCACGATTGAAAAGAGACACAAAGAACTGCCAATCCACGGACTCAACAAATCTGTCAATATCATTTTACCTGTATCCTTTTATCACTTTGCAGGATTTTATCCACTACCTCCTCTCTTTGAAGCACCATCCCCATCCCCATCCCCACCCCACCCCCCCCCCCCCCCCCCCCCCCCCCAACTGAGCCACTCTATCAGTCTGAACAACTGTCTGGAATCGACACTATGCCTGTGGATTTCCTCCCAGAAGCTGCCTGACCCACTGAATCCCTCCAGTGATTGGAAATGAGCTGATCTTTGCTCCGACCCACTGGACACTCACAGTTCGTTGGACATCCCACCGCCCTTGGACGAGTTCCCGATGCGGATCTCAGCTCCCTGGAGCTGTTCAGAGCAGCAGTCTCTTCGGTTGGTGATTCGAACAACGGACACCTGGTAGATTCCATGCAGATCGATCATCCACCAGGGATCGTTGGTCGGGTTTGTTTCAGTACATGATTTCAACTTCTTTAATGTACTCGCCCGGCCGTCGATGGCGAGATAAGCTTCGGCGGACTTCCTGGTGCTTGACTGTGTCGCCCAGCCACTCAAGGCCAGGTTTACTGTTGGAGGTAAAGGTCATTCCGTCAACAAGAGGCGTTAAAGTTCAAATGCACCCCTATAATTGATCAGTCTACCGTTCAAATCAGGTGCTTGGGATTAGATTTATTACTGAAACGTGTGAATAGGTTTGTTTTGCGCGCTATCCAGTCAGATCAAATAATAATATACACAAATGCCATCGTCAAACTCGTTCAATAGATACAGCAAAGGGGAAGCTACGACGTGCCGAATATAGTTCTCAGCTTTGTAGCGCATGTCCTTCCTTGACTAGGGCAGGAGTTTGTGGATGATTGTCGATCTTGGAACAGTGCACCTCGAACATTGTACAGCACGGCACAGGATCAGGCGCTTCGGCCCACAATGTCGGCGCCAAGCATGATACCAATTTAAACTATTCCCTGCATATCCCCAGCATATTAATATGCTTATCTACAAACCTTTAAACATCACAATCGTATCTGCTTCCACCACCCCACGCCACCGACTCAAGCACCTTCCAGGCTCCCATCACACTCTGTGTAAAGCACATGTCCCGCACAGTTTCAAACGTGTAGAAAGGAACTGCAGATGCTGGTTTAAACCGAAAATAGACACAGAATGCTGGAGTAACTCAGATGGACAGGCATCATCTCTGGAGAGAAGGAATTGGTAACGTTCCGGGTAGAGCCCCTGCAGACTCAGTCTGAAGAAGGGTCTGGATCACAAACGTCACCCATTCATTCTCTCCAGAGAGGCTTCCGGTCCCGCTGACTTACACCAGGATATTGTGTCTATCTCACAACTTTACACGACTTTCGTATAACCTGAAAGCTATGCCATCTAATCATGTTCATATGTTCTAGGAGCTGAATTCGACCATGCGGGTCATCAAATATACTCTGCCTTTCAATCGTGGCTAATCGATCCCTCGCAACCCCATTCTCTCGCGTTCTACCTGTACCCCTTAACACTCTTACAAATTAATAACCTATCCATCTTCACCTTAAAAATATCAATCGACTATGCTTGCACCACGTTTTGTGACAATGCATTCCACAGATTCACCACCCTCTGACTAAATACATTCTTCCTCGTCTCCTTTCTAAGGATGCGACCCTTTATTGTGAGGCTATGGCCTCTGGGGAGGTGGATGAAGGCTGCGGCAAAGGAGTCTCTGGTCGTCATGGAATCCATGCCACTGGGTCTTGACCCGGATCTGTCAAGGACCGTGGGGTGCCTGTCTGTGCAGCAGTCTGCCCACGTTAACAAAGTCACGCACAGGTGTCCTCCACATATCACCCTGGAGGGGTGAAGGAAAACACCAACTGCAAACCTTGGGTAAATGCATGGCAGATGCAGTATAATGTGGATAAATGTGAGGTTATCCACTTTGGGGGCAAGAACAGGAAAGTAGACTATTATCTGAATGGTGGCCGATTAGGAAAAGGTGAGATGCAACCAGACCTGGGTGCCATGGTCAAGTCAAGTCAAGTCAAGTCAAGTCAAGATTATTTGTCACATACACATACGAGATGTGCAGTGAAATGAAAGTGGCAATGCTCGCGGACTTTTGTGCAAAAGACAAACAACCAAACAACCAAACAAAATATAAACGCAATCATAACACACATATTATTTTACATAATAAATAATGGAAGGAAAAACGTTCAGCAGAGTTAGTCCCTGGTGAGATAGGCGTTTACAGTCCGAATGGCCTCTGGGAAGAAACTCCTTCTCAACCTGTCCGTTCTCACCGCATGGCAACGGAGGCGTTTGCCTGACTGTAGCAGCTGGAACAGTCCGTTGCAGGGGTGGAAGGGGTCTCTCATGATATTGTTGGCTCTGGAGTTGCAGCTCCTGATGTATAGTTCCTGCAGGGGGGCAAGTGAAGTTCCCATAGTGCGTTCGGCCGAACGCACTACTCTCTCCAGAGCCTTCTTGTCCTTGGCAGGGCAATTCCCAAACCAGATGGTAATGTTCCCGGACAAGATGCTTTCCACCGCCGCTAGGTAGAAGCACTGGAGGATCCTCGGAGACACTCTGAATTTCCTCAATTGCCTGAGATGGTAAATGCGCTGCCTTGCCTTACTCACGAGTGCTGAGGCGTGTCATGCCCATGTCATATCCTCGGAGATGTGGACTCCCAGATATTTAAAACAGTTCACCCTATCCACAGGATCCCCATTTATCCTCAATGGAGAGTACGTCCTTGGATAATGTGCCCTCCTAAAGTCCATGATCAGCTCCTTCGTTTTTTTGATGTTCAAGAGGAGGCTGTTATCCTGGCACCAGAGTGCTAGACCAGCCACCTCCTCCCGGTAGGCCTTCTCGTCGTTGTCTGAGATCAGGCCCATCACCACAGTGTCATTAGCAAACTTAATTATTGAGTTGGAGCTGAACCTAGCCACACAGTCGTGCGTGTACAGAGAGTACAATAGGGGGCTGAGGACGCAACCCTGGTGCGATCCTGTGCTCAGGGTGAGGGACTTCGATGTATTCCCTCCCATCATTGTACACCAGTCATTGCAAGTAGGCATGCAGGTGCGGCAGGAAGTGAAGAAAGCCAATGGTATGTTAACATTCATAGCAAAAGGATTTGAGTATAGGAGCAGGGAGGTTCTACTGCAGTTGAACAGGGGCTTGGTGAGACCACACACAGTATTGCGTACCGTTTTGGTCTCCTAATATGAGGAAAGACAATATTGCCATGAGCCAGTACAGGGAAGGTTCACCAGACTGATTTCTGGGATGCCAGGACTTACATATGAAGAAAGACTGGATATACTCGGATTGTATTCGCTAGAATTTAGAAGATTGAGGGGGATCTTATGGTAACTTGCAAAATTCTTAAGGGGTTGGACAGGCTAATTGCAGGAAGATTGTTCCCGATGTTGGGGAAGTCCAGACAAGGTGTCACAGTTTAAGAATAAGGGGGGAATCTTTTAGTACCGAGATGAGAACAACATTTTTCACACAGAGAGTGGTGAATCTCAGGAATTCTCTGCCACAGAAGGTAGTTGAGGCCAATTCATTGGCTATATTTAAGTGGGAGTTAGATGTGGCCCTTGTGGCTAAATGGATCAGGGGGTATGGAGAGAAGGCAACTACAGTATGCTGAGTTGGATGATCAGCCATGATCATATTGAATGGCGGTGCAGGCTCGAAGGGCCAAATGGCCTACTCCTGCACCTATTTTCTTTGTTTCTATGTGTCTATGCTTGTAAGACAACCGTAGGTTGATTAATCAGAATTTTACTAGAGCAACGCGAAATATTCGCTATCCACCACCGTAACTCAGTAATTACTTCAACTGGCAACCACATGAGTCTATTGAAATGACCTGCAGTTATTTTGAGTGCCTGTTCGTTAGCACGTTGTAAATTCTGTTAATGTAAAGGCCCAAATTGTACTGCGGGGAAAGCAGCCACTAATTTGCCAATTACACTAGCCACCCGTCGAATGGAGAATTGTTTTTCTTCAACGAGTTTGCAACATCTTCTATTAATTCTAATCTCTTGCCTTTTGTCAGAGTCACTGACATGTGGGTTGAATTAATGGTGAATCCCAAATAATCAATGATTCTAGATGGTATCAATTTGGATTTAGCAGGATAGGTGAGAAACCCCAACCTCTCAAGCATGCGTTTAGTAGCTGAAACATACAATTCAGCTGATTCCTGATTCTTGCCTATGATTAGGACATCATCCAAATAGGCCATCGAGATATGATTCTGAGCCTGGAGTAAACCCAATACCGGTTTCAATAACTTTGTAAATAGTCTATTAGCTGAGATTAAACATTAGGCAACGCTTTAAACTGCCACTATTGTCTCATCCAGCTAAATTACACATATCTCCGGTGATCGTCATGAATCTGTACAGAATAATACGCTTCTTTTAGTTCTGTACATGCCATATAGCATCCATTGGAAACCAATTGGTTTGGCAGTAAAAAAAAGCTTCCATTTTCAAATGTTTATACTGGACATATGAGTTAAATCGAGTTAGATCAAGAATGATTTGACACGCAGCATCCTTCTTTTGTCTAGGAAATATATTAGACACAAATTGGTGAGATTGATGAACCGACTTCTCAGTTACCCCCTTTTGCAGTAACTTTTATATTTCATCTTTCACCTGTTAAGACTCTTGCTGTGAAAATAAACGTCCGACTTATTGTATGGTGTGTACTGATCCATATATGACATGTCCTGAACTAAACCAGATCCACCTACCTCCATAGTCGTCGGTGGATATTTTTGCCTCCGAGTTCTGGAGGGAATGAACGTTGGAATACGCCAATTGCGCACGGATGGCAAAGCCCGGCTTGGTCCTTGACCCGAACCAGCCTCAGTGAACCGTCAAAAAGAGTGCAACCACCGAAACGGAATTTTTCCGCTCGGCTGGGCTTTAATGAGGCCGACCGTCTTCCCCTCATCATCGAGCTCTCTGACCTGTTTGGACAGATCCTCACCGAACAGCAGCGAGTTAGCGGGAGTCTCATATTTCTTTGCCGTTTCTTCCATCGTCAAATCTTGCAATAGATGGGAGGCCATGTAATTGATGGTACTAGCCATGTCATCTTCCAACGGCTCACCAGTCCCAGTTGGTATGGCGAATTTTGATGCCATGCCTGGCACCCCTGGTTCTTGGCTTCTGTGCCTTGGGGTATGCTGCTCTGCAATACCAATCTCAGGGTCAGAACAAAACTGCCCCAGTAAGCTCACCTCCTCCATTGGGGAGACATTATGCAGCCATTCTAAAGGTGCTGGTCCCATGGGCCCCCAAGAAGACCCGTGGATATGGCTCCTCTTCATGGAGCAGATATTCCCTATACAGCCCTTGAACAGAAGCTGCTGTCACAGGCCCATGGGGTGACCCACGGATATCAAGCTCCTGCTGGAGCACGTTTTGATGGAGCAGCCTCTCCATCAGGTGCTCCATCTTTGCCAGACGTCCACAGACGTCGCTCGTAGTAGTAGGGGAATCCTCCTGGCCCGACTAATCGGAGTCCACGGTCCTTACTGACTTTTAAGTGACTTTCCCTCCCACAGCAGTAGCCACGGTGCTCTCAGTCGGCACCTGAATAGACGCCGCTGGCCGTGCTGCCAGCGACTAAGAAGGCGAGATGGGCGCCCGCCCGCTGCACGCACTATCGCGGTCTTCAGCAGCTGTTCTGCCGGCGGCGCGCCTCGGCCTTCCCTTGAACGTCTTTTCCATGGTCCTGTAAACACGACTCACAGACCGCAAAATACGACCACAGTGAAGTTTTACAACTTACCTGCGGGTTTTTAACTTACCGCTGGTGGAGCGGCGCCCTGCCAGCCCGTTGTTGCGCCATGCGTCAGACGTAATGACGCGCATGCGCACTGGCGGGGCTTCTTCACGGAATCACTGACGTGATTCCGAAGTAAAATCACCTCCACAATCTTTGAAGCCACCTCTTTCCGAGCCCGACGATGCATTTCATCCAGTTCAGGAGACTTTTCCACCTTCAGACCTTTCAGTTTTCTTTTCTTTCATATTCTTTCATATAAGCATATACTCTATTTCAGACCTGTGGAAAAAGCTCCGGACTATCTTATGCCTTTCACAATGTTATACACTTCTATCTGGTCTCCCCTCAACCTCCGGTGCGGCAGAGACAGCAATGCAAGTATGTGTAACCTCTTTTCACAGCTAACACCTTCTAATCCTCTAATGAGGGTAAAAGCAATAGGTAGCAAGGTGAAAAGTAAAAGTGGCAGGCAGACAAAACCCGGGCAAAAATCAAAAAGGGCCACTTTTCAACATAATTGTATAAGGGGTAAGAGAGTTGTAAAAACAAGCCTGAAGTCTTTGTGTCTCAATGCAAGGAGCATTCGTAATAAGGTGGATGAGTTGAATGTGCAGATAGCTATTAATGACTATGATAAAGTTGGGATCACGGAGACATGGCTCCAGGGTGACCAAGGCTGGGAGCTGAACATCCAGGGGTATTCAATATTCAGGATGGATAGAGAGAAAGGAAAATGAGGTAGGGTAGCGTTACTGATTAGAGAGGGGATTAATGCAATGGAAAGGAAGGACATTAGTTTGGAGGATGTGGAATCGGTATGGGTAGAGTTGCGAAACACTAAGGGGCAGAAAACGCTGGTGGGTGTTGTGTAAAGGCCACCTAACAGTAGTAGTGAAGTTGGAGATGGTATCAAACAGGAAATGAGAAATGCCTGCGACAAAGGCAAAACAGTTATAACGGGTGACTTCAATCTACATATAGATTGGGTGAATCAAATAGGCAGGGGTGCTGAGGAAGAGGATTTCTTGGAATGTATGCGGGATAGTTATCTAAATCAACATGTAGAGGAACCAACGAGAGAGCAGGCTATTTTAGACTGGGTATTGAGTAATGAGGAAGGGTTAGTTAGCAATCTTGTTGTACGTGCCCCCTTGGGCAAAAGTGACCATAATATGGTTGAGTACTTCATTAGGATGGAGAGTGGCATTGTTAATTCCGAAACAATGGTTCTGAACTTAAAGAAAGGTAACTTTGAGGGTATGAGACGTGAATTGGCCAAGATTGACTGGCAATTAATTCTAAAAGGGTTGACGGTGGATATGCAATGGAAGACATTTAAAGACTGCATGGAAGAACTACAAACATTGTTCATCCCAGTTTGGCAAAAGAATAAATCAGGGAAGGTAGTACATCCATGGATAACAAGGGAAATCAGGGATAGTATCAAAGCTAAGGGTTGATGCGTACAAACTAGCCAGAAAAAGCAGCATACCGGAGGAGTGGGAGAAATTCAAAGACCAGCAGAGGAGGACAAAGGGCTTAATTAGGAAAGGAAAAATAGATTATGAAAGAAAACTGGCAGGGAACATAAAAACTGACTGCAAAAGTATTTATATATATGTGAAAAGAAAGAGGTTAGTTAAAACAAATGTAGGTCCCTTGCAGTCAGAAACAGGTGAGTTGATCATGGGGAACAAGGATATGGCGGACCAATTGAATAACTACTTTTGTTCCGTCTTCACTAAGGAAGACATAAATAATTTGCCGGAAATAGCAGGGGACCGCGGGTCAAAGGAGTTGGAGGAATTGAGTGAAACCCATGTTAGCCGGGAAGTGGTGTTGGGTAAATTGAATGGATTAAAGGCCGATAAATCCCCAGGGCCAGATAGGCTGCATCCCAGAGTACTTAAGGAAGTAGCTCCAGAAATAGTGGATGCATTAGTAATAATCTTTCAAAACTCTTTAGATTCTGGAGTAGTTCCTGAAGATTGGCGGGTAGCAAACGTAACCCCACTTTTTAAGAAGAGAGGGAGAGACAAAATGGGGAATTACAGACCAGTTAGTCTAACATCGGTAGTGGGGAAACTGCTAGAGTCAGTTATTAAAGATGGGATAGCAGCACATTTGGAAAGTGGTGAAATCATTGGACAAAGTCAGCATGGATTTACGAAAGGTAAATCATGTCTGACGAATCTTATAGAATTTTTCGAGGATGTAACTAGCAGCGTGGATAGGGGAGAACCAGTGGATGTGGTGTATCTGGACTTCCAGAAGGCTTTCGACAAGGTCCCACATAAGAGATTAGTATACAAAGTTATAGTACACGGCATTGGAGGTTCAGTATTAATGTGGATAGAGAACTGGCTGGCAAACAGGAAGCGAAGAGTAGGAGTAGACGGGTCCTTTTCACAATGGCAGGCAGTGACTAGTGGGGTACCGCAAGGCTCAGTGCTGGGACCCCAGCTATTTACAATATATATTAATGATCTGGATGAGGGAATTGAAGGCAATATCTCCAAGTTTGCGGATGACACTAAACTGGGGATGGCAGTGTTAGCTGTGAGGAGGATGCTGGGAGACTGCAAGGTGACTTGGATAGGCTGGGTGAGTGGGCAAATGTTTGGCAGATGCAGTATAATGTGGATAAATGTGAGGTTATCCATTTTGTTGGCAAAAACAGGAAAGCAGACTATTATCTAAAAGGTGGCCGACTAGGAAAAGGGGAGATGCAGCGAGACCTGGGTGTCATGGTACACCAGTCATTGAAAGTAGGCATGCAGGTGCAGCAGGCAGTGAAGAAAGCGAATGGTATGTTAGCTTTCATAACGAAAGGATTTGAGTATAGGAGCAGGGAGGTTCTACTGCAGTTGTACAGGGTCTTGGTGAGACCACAACTGGAGTATTGCGTACAGTTTTGGTCTCCACATCTGAGGAAGGACATTGTTGCCATAGAGGGAGTGCAGAGAAGGTTCACCAGACTGATTCCTGGGATGTCAGGACTGTCTTATGAAGAAAGATTGGATAGACTTGGTTTATACTCTCTAGAATTTAGTAAATTGAGATGGGATCTTATAGAAACTTACAACATTCTTAAGGGGTTGGACAGGCTAGATGCAGGAAGATTGCTCCCGATGTTGGGGAAGTCCAGGACAAGGGGTCACAGCTTAAGGATAAGGGAGAAATCCTTTAAAACCGAGATGAGAAGAACCTTTTTCACACATAGAGTGGTGAATCTCTGGAACTCTCTGCCGCAGAGGGTAGTCGAGGCCAGTTCATTGGCTATATTTAAGAGGGAGTTAGATGTGGCCTTTGTGGATAAGGGGATCAGAGGGTATGGAGAGAAGGCAGGTACGGGATACTGAGTTGGATGATCAGCCATGATCATATTGAATGGCGGTGCAGGCTCGAAGGGCCGAATGGCCTACTCCTGCACCTAATTTCTATGTTTCTATGTTTCTATGTTTCTATCCATGCATCATTTTGGTAAACCCTCTGCACCCTCCAAAACCTCCACTTCTCTCCTGCAATGGGGTGACCAGAACTGCACACAGGTGTCAACTGAGTCAGACCTGGGGATGTTTGTGGGTGAGGTCGTGGCGGAGAAATTGTCTGAGCTCGTACAATGGCTGGAGTAATGGGATTTAGGCTGGGTCCTCTGCTCTCATTCCGTATGGACTGCGGCCCGAAGGCTGCACACACCCAGCGACGTCACGGGATTTTACCTACCTATGTAATGTAATTCCGGGACCATTGAAGCATAGACTTCCAACTCGCAGATACTCAGTGCCTTGTTTTTTCCTGGGATCGAAACAATCAAATACCTTCCCACGAATCCTTCGCATCGGAAGCTGATTGTGCGGGACACATTGTGGACGATTGCACAGCTGAAAGATATGGGAGTCACATGGTGAGATTCATCACCTGTAATACGACACTCATCAAACGCCTGGAACCTGCGAAGTGGTCCAGACGAGATTTTCCTCAAGTTACGTTGAACGTTGGGTTGTTGTTCTGCTTTGTGTGGATCCCCTTCTTTTTCCGGAGCTTAGAGACGAATCCTCTAGAATGCTGAACATGCTTAGTCTAGGCTGGGACAGCCGCATTGGTTCCTATTACAGGAAACAATATGATGTCATCTTAACATCTGTGTTTGAAAAGTCACTGGAGATTAGTCTGAGGTATAGTATATAAATTCATTTAGATAGATAAAGGCTAATTAGGGAGAGTCGACATGATTTTGTAGGTGGGAGGGCGTGTCTCACAAATGTGACTGAGTGTGTGGAAGATATCTAAAGAGGTTGATGATGTCAGAGCAGTAGATGTTTATATGTTCAGCAAAACATTTGACAACGTCCCACATGGTTGGCTGCTCTCGAACGTTAGATCGTATGGGATGCAAGGAGAGATAGCTGAAAGGATAGAACATTGGCTTCATGGAAGGAAGCAGAGTGTGATGCGGTTGATGCTCGGACTGAAGGCCTGTGACTAGTGGTGTGCCTCAGGGTTCGATGCTGGGCCTGTTTAAGTTTGTCATTCATATCAATAATTAGAAAGATAACACACATGACAAGATTAGGAAGGTTGCAGATGATAAAAAGGTGGATGGTTTTGCAGAATGTGAAGTTATTTGTGAAAAATTGCAGCAGGAGCTTGATCTATCAGAAGGCTCTAGGGAGTGTTGTAGACCAGTGCGATCTAGAAGTGCAGTGTGTGATTCCCTGAAGGTGGAGTCACAGATAGGTGGTCTAAATGGCTTTGGCACATTGCCCTTCATCAAACAGGTTATTGAATATAGAATGTGCAGGAAGAAACTGCAGATGCTGGTTTAAACAGAAGTCTGAAGAAGGATCTCGACCCGAAACGTTACCCATTCCTTCTCTCCCGAGATCTTGCCTGTCCCACTGAGTTACTTGAGCATTTTGTGTCTATATTAAGTGTAGAAGTTAGGTGGTCATGTTGTAGTTGTATAAGACGTTCGTGAGACCGCATTTAGGGTATCGTGTTCAGTTCTGGGCACCATGTTATAGGGACGGCTAGACTAGGTAGGACCCGTTTGGTCCCAGCTTCACACGGGAGGGCTGGTCCCCCGACGTAATATTCCACCTCTCCACCAATTCCAATATTGGTGGTCAGTGGGGGGGTGGGGGCGGCTTTCTGCAGCGCTAGTATGGGTGTTGTGGGCTGAAGGGACTGCTTTCCAGAGGACTGGTATGGACATTGTGGGCCGAATGGATTCTTGGGCTGGCGGCTCAGTCACATAAACCTGGTTTTCTGGCAGCTCACTCACTCAAGGCTGGTGGGCTGGCAGTTGACTCACGGCTATTACATGAAATGCCATTTTAAGTAGGGTGCAAGGCCACCAAAATTCGAGTGCAGGGTAATACCACTTCAAGCAGGGTGAAAGCCCACCAAATTCGAGTGCAGTGTCATACCAGTTCAAGCAGGGTGCAAAGCCACCAAATTCAAGTGCAGTTTCCTGCCACTTCAAGTAGGGTGCAAGGCCACCAAATTCGAGTGCAGTTTCATACCACTTCAAGCAGGGTGCAAGGCCACCTAATTCGAGAGCAGTTTCCTACCAGTTCAAGCAGGGTGCAAGGCCACCAAATTCGAGTGCAGTTTCCAACCATTTTAAGCAGGGTGCAAGGCGACCAAATTCAAATGCAGTTTCATACCATTTCAAGCAGGGAGCAAGGACACCAAACACAGAGCGTAGTGACCTCTCCCTCCCCCTTCTTGCAGAGACTGAGCCACGTCCCCACTTCCAGGTATTATAGTCTCTCCCACCAGACGGGGCGTGGTCTTCTTGGCGTGATTGACAGGAGAGAGAATCACACCATTTTTTTAAACACTAATAACTCTTTTACTTTTCATCGATGGGAACAATCGTCGGTACCTGAAGGGCGGAGGAGCACTCCGAGTAAGATGGCCAAAACTACAGCCGTACGACGTAGCGTTTTTCGTAAAATCAATATACAGCGCAAACAGGAAGTGGTCAAGATTAGGCGTTTAATTATATGGACGGCAAGGCAACTTTGCATTGAAAAAACAACTTTTCGATTAGGCAACGCAACTTTTGCATTCTCATACCAACTTTTCATTTAGGCAAGGCAACTTTAGCATTCTCAAAGCGACTTTTCAATTAGGCAAGGCATTCTCAAACCAACTTTTCATTTATGCAATTCTCAAACCAACCTTTCAATTAGGCAAGGCAACTTTTGCATTCGCAAACCAACTTTTCAATTAGGCAAGGCAACTTTTGCATTCTCGTAGCGGTACGTGGTAACGTTTGGAAAAAATCACAGCCGTACGTGGTAGCGTTTTTCGTAAAATCAATATACAGCGCAAACAGGAATTGGTCAAGATTAGACTTTTGATGATATAGACGGCAAGGCAACGTTTGCATTCAAAAACAATTTTTCAATAAGGCAAGGCAACTTTAACATTCTCGAACCATCCTTTTCAGTTAGGCAAGGCAACTTTAGCATTCTCAATGCAACTTTTCAATTAGGCATTCTCAAAGCAACTTTTCAATTAGGCAAGGCATTCTCAAAGCAACTTTTCAAAGCAACTTTTCAATTAGGCAAGGCATTCTCAAACCAACTTTTCAATTAGGCAAGGCAACTTTAGCATTCTCAAAACAACTTTTCAATTAGGCAAGGCAACTTTAGCATTCTCAAAACAACTTTTCAATTAGGCAAGGCAACTTTTGCAATCTCAAACCAACTGTTAATTTAGGCAAAGCAACTTTAGCATTCTCAAACCAACTGTTAATTTAGGCAAAGCAACTTTAGCATTCTCAAACCAACTTTTCATTTAGGCAACGCAACTTTAGCATTCTCAAACCAACTTTTCAATTAGGCAAGGCAACTTTAACATTCTTCAACTAACTTTTCAATTAGGCAAGTCCATTTTAGCATTCTCAAACCAACTTTTCAATTAGGCAAGTCCATTTTAGCATTCTCAAACCAACTTTTCAATTAGGCAAGAGAACTTTAGCATTCTCAAACCAAAACACACTTTTGCATTTTCAAACCAAAACACACTTTGCATTTTGAAACCAAAAAATAAATTTGCATTTTCAAACTACATTTTCAAACCACATTAAGGGCTCTGACAGGTCAGAAAAGCCACTCACAGTTTAGTATACCTGTTCAGTGTTATTCGCAGTTCAGACTGAGAATTGCTACCTCTCGCTCCCCCATCTTGCAGAGAACTGAGACACCTCCACACTTCCGGGTTTTCTAGTCCAATGGAAAGGGCGTGGCCTTCAGGAGAGAGAATCTCAACATTTTTCAAACATTCATAAGTCTTTTATTTTTCATCGATGGAAAAATCCTCTCGTCCTGACCTGCGGAGGGGGACCTGAGTAAGATGGCCGAATAATCACAGCGGTAAGTGGCAACTTTCTTTCCCTAAAATCAATATGTAGTGCAATAGGAAATGGTCAAGATGAGACTTTAAGTAATATAGATGTTGTCAAGTTGGAATGGGCACAGAGAGGATTTACGACACTATTGCCACGGCTAGAGGGTCTCAGCTATATGTAGAGTGTGAGTCAAATGGAATGGGACTATTCCATGGAGTGCAGGAGGATGAGAGTAATCTAAAAGAGGTGTATACAATCATGAGAGGAATATATAGTGTTGTGACACAGGGTTGCTTGGCCAGATTAGGTGAATTGAAGACCAAAGGACAGAGATGAACGGGAAAAAGATAATGCAGCCTTACACAATACAGCTCTACCCTGGGATGGCCCACGTTTTTCTGGAATAGAAACATAGAAACATAGAAAATAGGTGCAGGAGTAGGCCATTCGGCCCTTCGAGCCTGCACCGCCATTCAATATGATCATGGCTGATCATCCAACTGAGTACCCTGTACCTGCCTTCTCTCAATACCCTCTGATCCTTTACGACACAAGTGCCACATCTAACTCCCTCTTAAATATCGCCAATGAACTGGCCTCAACTGCTTTATGTGGCAGAGATTTCCAGAGATTCCCCACTCTCTGTGTGAACAATGTTTTTCTCATCTCGGTCCTAAAGGATTTTCCCTTTATCCTTAAACATAGACCCCTTGTCCTGGACTTCCCCAACACCGGGAACAATCTATCTGCATCTAACCTGTCCAACCCCTTAAGAATTTTGTAAGTTTCTATAGGATCCTACCTCCATCTTGTAAATTCTAGCGAGTACAAGCCGAGTCTATCCAATCTTTCTTGATATGAAAGTCCTGACATCCCAGGAATCAGTCTGTATTCTCTATGGCAAGAATGTCTTTCCTCAGATTTGGAGAACAAAGCTGTACGCAATACTCCAGGTGTGGTTTCACCAAGACCCTGTACAACTGCAGTAGAACCTCCCTGCTTCTATACTCACATACTTTTGCTATGAATGCTGACGTACCATTCGCTTTCTTCATTGCCTGCTGCACCTGCATGCCTACTTTCAATGACTGGGGTACCATGACATCCAGATCTCGTGGCATCTCACCTTTTGCTAATCCGCCACCATTTAGATAGTAGACTATTTTCATGTTTTTGCCATCAAAGTGGATAACCTCACATGTACCCACATTATACTGCATCTGCCATGCATTTGCCCACTCTCCCAGCCTATCCAACTCACCTAGCGGCCTCCTAGCACCCCTCTCACAGCTAACACTGCCCCCCAGCTTCGTGTCATCCGCAAACCTTGAGATGTTGTATTCAATTCCATCGTCCAAATCATTAATAAATATTGTAAATAGCTGGGGTCCCAGCACTGAGCCTTGCGGTACTCCACTAGTCACTGCCTGCCATTCTGAAAAGGACCCGTTTAGTCCTACTCTTTGCTTCCTGTTTGCCAGCCAATTCACTATCCACATCAATACTGAACCCCAATACCGTGTGCTTTAAGTTTTTATACTAATCTCTTATGTGGGACCTTGGCGAAACCCTTCTGAAAGCCCAGATACAACACATTCACTGGTTCTCCCTTATCCACTCTACTAGTTACATCCTCGAAAAATTATATACGATTCGTCAGACATAATTTACCATTCGTAAATCCATGCTGACTTTGTCCAATGATTTCACCACTTTCCAAATGTGCTGCTATCCCATCTTTAATAACTGACTCTAACAGTTTCCCCACTACCGATTTTAGACTAACTGATCAGTAATTCCCCGTTTTCTCTCTCCCTCCCTTTTTAAAACGTGGGGTTACATTAGCTACCCTCCAATCCTCAGGAACTACTCCAGAATCTAAAGAGTGTTGATTATCACTAATGCACCCACTATTTCTGGGGCTAAGAACAATGGAATGCAACCTATCCGGCCTTGAGGATGTATCGGTCTTTAATCCATTCAATTTACCTAACACCACTTCCCGGCTAACCTGGATTTCACTCAGTCCATCCATCTCATTTGACCCGTGGTCCCCTGCTATTTCCGGCAGATTCTTTATATCTTCCTTAGTGAAGACGGAACCAAAGTAGTTATTCAATTGGTCTGCCATGTCCTTGTTCCCCATGATCAATTCACCTGTTTCTGACGACAACGGATCTACATTTGTTTTAACTAATCTCTTTCTCTTCACATATCTATACAAACATTTGCAGTAGATTTTCATGTTCCCTGCCAGTTTTCTTTCATAATCTATTTTCCCTTTCCTAATTAAGCCCTTTGTGCTCCTCTGCTGGACTCTAAATTTCACCCAGTCCTCCGGTATGCTGCATTTTCTGGCAAATGTGGACGTTTCATCTTTTGTTTTGATACTATCCCTGATTTCCCTTGTTAACCACGGATGCACTATCTTCACTGATTTATTATTTTGCCAAACTGTGATGAACAATTGTTGTAGTTCACCCATGCAGTCTTTAAATGCCTTCCATTGCATATCCAGCATCAACCCTTTAAGAATCAATTGCCAGTCAATCTTGGCCAAATCACGTCTCATACCCTCAAAGCTTCCTGTCTTTAAGTTCAGAACCCCTGTTTCTGAATTAACAATGTCACTCTCCATCCAAATGAAGAACTCAACCATATTATGGTGACTCTTGCCCAAGGGGCCACGTGCAAGAAAACTGCTAACTAATCCTTCCTCATTACTCAATACCCAGTCTAGAATAACCTGCTCTCTCGTTGGTTCCTCTACATGTTGATTTAGAGAACTATTCCGCGTACATTCCAAGAAATCCTCTTCCTCAGCACCCCTGCCAATTTGATTCACCCAATCTATATGTAGATTGAAGTCACCCATTATAACTGTTTTACCTTTGTTGCACACATTTCTCATATCCTGTTTGATGTCATCCTCAACTCCACCACTACTGTTAGGTGGCCTGTACACAACACCCACTAGCGCTTTCTGCCCCTTAGTGTTTCGCCGCTCTACCCATATCGATTCCACATCCTCCAAGCTAATGTCCTGCCTTTACATTACGTTAATCTCCTCTCTAACCAGCAACGCTATCCCACCTCCTTTCATTTCTGTCTATCCCTCCTGAATATTGAATATCCCTGGATGTTCAGCTCCAAGCCTTGGTCACCCTGGAACCATATATCCGTGATTCCAACTATATCATAATCATTAATAACTATCTGCACATTCAACTCATCAACCGTATTGCGAATGTTCCTTGCATTGAGACACAAAGCCTTCAGGCGTGGTTTTACAACGCATTTACCCCTTATACAATTATGTTGAAAAGTTGCCCTTTTTGATTTTTGCCCTGGATTTGACTACCTGCTACTTTTACTTTTCACCTTGCTATCTATTGCTTCTACCGTCATTTTACACCCCTCTGTCTCTCTGCTCACACATTTAAGAACTACACCACGTCTTATTCTCATTTTATTAGAAAAGCTAATTCTCTGAAATTAGAAAAGCTAAAAGAAGATATGAGGTTGCTTTGGCAAGTAAGGTGAACGTAAATCCAAAGGCTTTCTACAGCTATATTAATAGTAAAAGGATAACGAGGGATAAAATTGGTCCATTAGAGAGTCAAAGTGGGGGAGATATTGAACAATCCATTTTCTTCGGTATTCACCAAGGAGAAGGATCTTGAATTATGTGAGGTAAGGGAAACAAGTAGAATAGCTATGGAACTATGCGATTCAAAGAAGAGGAAGTACTGACACTTTGAGAAATATAAAAGTGTATAAGTCTCCAAGTCCGGACAGGATATTCCCTAGGACATTGAGGGAAGTTAGTGTAGAAATAGCAGGGGCTATGACAGAAATATTTCAAATGTCATTTGAAACGAGAATAGTGCCGGAGGATTGGCGTACTGCGCATGTTGTTCCATTGTTTAAAAAGTGGTCCAAAAGTAAACCTAGCAATTATAGACCTGTTAGTTTGACGTCAGTGGTGGACATATTAATGGAAAGGATACTTAGAGATAATATATATAAGCATCTGGATAAGCAGGGTCTGATTAGGAAGAGTCACCATGGATTTGTGCCTGGAAGGTCATGTTCGACTAATCTTGAATTTTTCGAAGAGTTTACTCGGGAAATTGATGAGGGTTAAGCAGTGGATGTTGTATATATGGACTTCAGTAAGGCCTTTGACAAGGTTCCTCACGGAAGGTTGGTTAAGAAGGTTCAATTGTTGTGTATTAATGGTGGAGTAGCAAGATGGATTTAACAGTGGCTGAATGGGAGATGCCAGAGAGTAATGGTGGATGGTTGTTTGTCAGGTTGGAGGCCAGTGACTAGTGGGGTGCCACAGGGATCTGTGTTGGGTCCACTGTTCTTTGTCATGTGCATCAATGATCTGGGTGATGGTGTGGTAAATTGGATTAGTAAGTATGCAGATGATACTAAGATAGGTGGGGTGTGGATAATGAAGTAGATTTTCAAAGTCTACAGCGAGATTTATGCCAGTTGGAAGAGTGGACTGAAAGATGGCAGATGGAGTTTAATGCTGATAAGTGTGAGGTGCTAAATCTTGGCAGGACAAATCAAAATAGGACGTACATGGTAAATGGTAGGGCATTGAAGAATGCAGGTGAACAGAGGGATCTGGGAATAACTGTGCACAGTTCCCTGAAAGTGGAATCTCATGTAGATAGGGTGGTAAACAAAGCTTTTGGTGTGCAGACATTTATAAATCAGAGCATTGAGTGTAGAAGTAGGATGTAATGTTAAAATTGTACAAGGCATTGGTGAGGCAAATTATAACCATATAACCATATAACAATTTACAGCACGGAAACAGGCCATCTCGACCCTTCTAGTCCGTGCCGAATACATAATCTCCCCTCGTCCCATGTTCCTGCGCTCAGACAATAACCCATCATTCCCTTCCCATCCATATAACTATCCAATTTATTTTTAAATCATAAAAACGAACTTGCCTCCACCACCTTCACTGGAAGCTCATTCCACACAGCTACCACCCTCTGAGTAAAGAAGTCCCCCTCATGTTACCCCTAAACTTCAGTCACTTAAGTCTCGAGTCATGTCCCCTTGTTTGAATCGTCCCTAGTCTCAGTGGGAAAAGCTTTTCCACGTCAACTCTGTCTATCCCTCTCATCATTTTAAAAACCTCTATCAAGTCCCCCCTTAACCTTCTGCGCTCCAAAGAATAAAGCCCTAACTTGTTCAACCTTTCTCTGTAACTTAGTTGCTGAAACCCTGGCAACATTCTAGTAAATCTCCTCTGAACTCTCTCTATTTTGATGACATCCTTCCTATAATTAGGCGACCAAAAGTGTACACCATACTCCAGAATTGGCCTCACCAATGCCTTGTACAATTTTAACATTACATCCCAACTTCTATACTCAATGCTCTGATTTATAAAGGCCAGCACACCAAAAGCTTTCTTTACCACCCTATCTACATGAGATTCCACTTTCAGGAACTGTGCACAGTTATTCCCAGATCTCTCTGTTCACCTACATTCTTCAATTCCCTACCATTTACCATGTACGTCCTCTTTTGATTTGTCCTGCCAAGATGTAGCACCTTACACTTATCAGCATTAAACTCCATCTGCCATCTTTCAGCCCACTCTTCCATCTGGCATAAATCTCTCTGTAGACTTTGAAACTCTACTTCATTACCCGCAACCCCAACTATCTTAGTACCATCTGCATACTTACTAATCCAACTTGCCACACCATCATCAAGATCATTGATGTACATGACAAACAACAGTGGACCCAACACAGATCCCTGTGGCACCCCACTCGTCACTGGCCTCCAACCCGACAAACAACCATCCACCATTACTCTCTGGCATCTCCCATTCAGCCACTGTTGAATCCATCTTGCTACTGCACCATTAATACCCAACCATTGAACCTTCTTAACCAACCTTCCATGAGGAACCTTGTCAAAGGCCTTACTGAAGTCCATATACACAACATCCACGGCTTTACCCTCATCAATTTCCCGAGTAACATCTTCAAACAATTCAAGAAGATAAGTTAAACATGACCCTCCAGGCACAATTCCATGTTGACTGTTCCTAATCAGACCCTGTTTATCTAGATGCTTATATATATTATCTCTAAGTATTCTTTCCATTAATTTGCCCACCACTGACGTCAAACTAACAGGTCTATAATTGCTAGGTTTACTCTTAGACCCCTTTTTAAACAATGGAACAACATGCGCAGTACGCCAATCCTCCGGCACTATTCCCGTTTCTAATGACATTTGAAATATTTCTGCCATAACCCCTGCTATTTCTACACTAACTTCCCTCAATGTCCTAGGGAATATCCTGACCGGACCTGGAGACTTATCCACGTTTATATTTCTCAAAAGTGTCAGTACTTCCTCTACTTTGACCCTCATAGTTTCCATAGCTACTCTACCTGTTTCCCTTACCTCACATAATTCAATATCCTTCTCCTTGGTGAATACCGAAGAAAATAAACTGTTCAATATCTCCCCCATCTCTTTTGGCTCTGCAGATAGTTGTCCACTCTGACTCTCTAATGGACCAAATTCTGGAGAATGGTGTGCAATTTTGGTCGCCTAATTATCGGAAGGATGTCAACAAAATAGAGAGAGTACATAGGAGATTTACTAGAATGTTGCCTGGGTTTCAACAATTAAGTTACAGAGAAAGGTTGAACAAGTTCGGTCTTTATCGTTTGGAGCGCAGAAGGTTTAGGGGGGACTTGATAGAGGTCTTTAAAATGATGAGAGGGATAGACAGAGTTGACGTGGATAAGCTTTTCCCACTGGGAGTAGGGACGATTCAAACAATGGGACATGACTTGAGAATTAGGACGTACATGGTAAATGGTATGGAATTGAAGAATACAGTTGAACAAAGGGATCTGGGTATAACCGTGCATAGTTCCTTGAAGGTGGAATCTCATATAGATAGGGTGGTAAAGAAAGCTTTTGGTATGCTAGCCTTTATAAATCAGAGCATTGAGTATAGAAGCTGGGATGTACTGTTAAAATTGTACAAGGCATTGGTGAGGCCAAATCTGGAGTATGGTGTACAATTTTGGTCGCCAAATTATAGGAAGGATGTCAACAAAATAGAGATAATACAGAGGAGATTTACTAGAATGTTGCCTGGGTTTCAGCAACTAAGTTACAGAGAAAGGTTGAACAAGTTAGGGCTTTATTCTTTGGAGCGCAGAAGGTTAAGGGGGGACCTGATAGAGGTCTTTAAAATGATGAGAGGGATAGACAGAGTTGATGTGGACAAGCTTTTCCCTTTGACAATAGGGAGATTCAAACAAGAGGACATGACTTCAGAATTAAGGGACAGAAGTTTAGGGGTAATATGAGGGGGAACTTCTTTGATCAGAGAGTGGTGGCTGTGTGGAATGAGCTTCCAGTGAAGGTGGTGGAGGCAGGTTCGTTTGTATCATTTAAAGATAAATTAGATAGTTATATCGACGGGAAAGGAATGGAGGGTTTTGGTCTGTGCGCAGGTATATGGGACTAGGGGAGAATACGTGTTCGGTACGGACTAGAAGGGTCGAGATGGACTGTTTTCGTGCTGTAATTGTTACTTGGTTATATGGTTATATTATGTTTTTCTTCTTTCCCCCTACATGTTGGGACTGAGTGCTTCCCTTCTCTGCCTCCTGCCTCACACTCTGTCTACTAGCTTTCTCCTCGCCAGGATATTGGTCCCCCTCGGGTCCAAGTGCAACCTGTCCTCTTTGTACAGGTCACACATTCCACAAAAGAGGTCCCAATGATCCAGAAACTTGAATCCCTTCCCTCTGCACCAGTGCTTCAGTTACGCATTATCCTCCATCTCGCTCCATTCCTACTCTCACTGTCGCGTGGCACATGCAGTAATCCCGAGGTGTTTACCTTTGCGGTCCTTCTCCTTAACTCTCATCCTAACTCCCTAAATTCTCCCTTCAGGACCTCCTCTATTTTTCTACCGATGTCATGAGTACCTATATGTACCACGACCTCGGGCTCCTCTCCGTCCCATTTCATGATATCTTGGACACATTCAGACACATCCCAGACCCTGGCACCAGGGAGGCAAACTCCCGTCCGGGTCTCCATACTGCGTCCACACAATCTCCTATCTGACCCCCTAACTATAGAGTCCCCTATTACTGCTGCCGTCCTCTTCTTTTACTTACCCTTCTGAGCTACAAGGCCGGTCTCTGTACCGGAGACCCGGCCGCTGTTGCTACCACCAGGTAGGCTGTCCCCGCCAACAGTATTCAAACAGGACTACTTATTGTCAAGGTGTAAAACCACCGGGGTACTCTCAAGTCCCTGCCTCTGCCCCTTGCCCCGCCTAACATTGACCCTCTTACTTGCCTGGAATACACGTCCACCCTCCCTACAACTTGCAAGTCCACCAACAGCTACAACACATTTCTCTGTTTCTGCCGCATCTCCCCTCACTATGGACCTTTCTATTCTTAGACATCTGTGATGGCCTCAGTTTAGTAACCGTTGGTTCTTCCTACTGTTGTAAATGGATACATCATCCCTGTCTTCTACCCGCAGTTCTACCCTCGCACCCTCTTCCTCCAGCTGCCCACCATACCCCGATGGAATGGACCCATCCCTGTACACTCACAGATTGTTGGATTTCCCATTTAGCAATGGCGAGCTCCCGATGTAGATCTCAGCTCCCAGAATCCATTCAGGGCAGCAATCCAGTCTGGTGACGATTCGGAGTTCTCTCACTGAGTACTCTTTGCGTAAGTCAAGCATCCACCATGGGTTTACTGTTTTCTTTGTTAATGAACATGTTTTTTCTTCCTTTTGGCCATTAATAGCTCTGGTGGCATGAAAGTGGCGAGTGGAGCTGGAGTGTGACGCCAATCCAGTAGGTGCCACGTTTACTGTTGGATGCAAAAATAATGCGCTCATCAACAAGAGTTAACTCATGACACATCCGACATCAGGCTGTCTCGCATCTCAATCAATTATTAGACTCCCCACAGCACGGAAACAAGCCCTTTGGGCCAACGTCCATGACAACCAGTACAAGCTTGTCCCATTCGTCCAGGCCTGAGCCATGATATCTATCTATCTATCTATCTATCTATCTATCTATCTATCTATCTATCTATCTATCTATCTATCTATCTATCTATCTATCTATCTATCTATCTATCTATCTATCTATCTCTATCTATCTATCTATCTATCTATCTGTCTGTCTGTCTGTCTGTCTGTCTGTCTGTCTGTCTCTCTCTGTCTGTCTGTCTGTCTGTCTGTCTGTCTGTCTCTGTCTGTCTGTCTGTCTGTCTATCTATCTATCTATCTATCTATCTATCTATCTATCTATCTATCTATCTATCTATCTATCTATCTATCTATCTGTCTATCTGTCTGTCTGTCTGTCTGTCTGTCTGTCTGTCTGTCTGTCTGTCTGTCTGTCTGTCTGTCTGTCTGTCTGTCTGTCTGTCTGTCTGTCTGTCTATCTATCTCTATCTATCTATCTACTATTAAAATTGTGTGTGTGTTTGTGTGTGTTTTTGCATTTGTGTGTGTATCTCCTCGAAAACCAGACGCAAAAACAGGTGTGGTTTCTCTCTCTCTCCTTCTCTCTCTCTCTCCCTCTCTTTCTCTCCCTCTCTCTCTGTCTCTCTATCTCTCTCTCTCTCTCTCTCTCTCTCTCTCTCTCTCTCTCTCTCTCTCTCTCTCTCTCTCTCTCTCTCTCTCTCTCTCTCTCTCTCCCTCTCTACCTCTCTACCTCTCTCTCTCCACTCTCACTCCCCTCTCTGTCTCCCTCTCTCTCTCTCTCTCTCTCTCTCTCTCTCTCTCTCTCTCTATCTCTCTCTCTCTCTCTCTCTCTCTCTCTCTCTCTCTCTCTCTCTCTCTCTCTCTCTCTCTCTCTCTCTCTCTCTCTCTCTCTCTCTCTCTCTCTCTCTCTCCCCCCCCCCCCCCCCCTCTCTCTCTCTCTCTCTCTCTCTCTCTCTATCTCTATCTCTCTCTCTCTCTCTCTCTCTCTCTCTCTCTCTCTCTCTCTCGCTCTCTCTCTCTCTCTCTCTCTCCTCTCTCTCTCTCTCTCTCTCTCCCTCTCTCCCTCCCCTCTCTCCCCCTCTCTCTCCTCTCCCCTCTCTCCCCCCTCTCTCCCTCCCTCTCTCGCCTCTCCTTCCCTCTCTCTTCCCCCTCTCTCCCTCTCTCTCATTCTGCCCCCCTCTCTGCCCCCCCCCCTCTCTCTCTCTCTGTGCTTGTGAATCCTTTCCGCCTCCCCCATCCGATCGTAGAACATGTCGAGCGGGCAAGCGAACTTTGACAAAACCTTGCGACCCCCACGCCCCTCTCTCTCCCCCCTCCCCCCCCCGCTCGGACTGAGCCCCAGGCTAAGCCCCGGACTGGGCCCCCGACTGAGCCCCGGACTGTGCCCCGGGCAAAGCTTCCCTAACCGTTCGCTTCTCGCTTGGCTCCCGATGGATGTACGGGCTCGGCCTTGCGGCAGCCGCACACGCCGGACCTGGAGGCGGAGTAAACGCGCGGGGGCCCTGGTAAGGCTGAAGACCATCGGATGGACCTGGTCGACCCTACCGCTCAATCCATCGGCGGTCCCTTGAGCACAGGTATGTTTCTCTCCTGTCGATCCTCCCGGTCGCAGGTCTGTTAGCCCGCGGGCTCCCAGCCAGGCCCTGTGTGAAGCGCAGCGGCGTGGTCTCCCTGAACCTCCGCCCGCTGGCGTGGGAGCCGTTACCGGTCCTCAACTCACCTGCAGTCCCTGCAAAAGTGTCCCTGATCAATGCGAGATCAGTGCTCAATAAAACCTTCGTCCACAATTACTTCTTCACCGCACGTGGATTGGACTTCCTACTGATCACAGAAACCGGGTTTAATCCTGGTGAGCATGCTCCACTCGTGGAACTCTGTCCTGATACCTGTAACATTTTCAGCTCGCATAGGCTCTCAGGTCGCGGTGGGGGCTTAGTCACTGTTTTTTAGAAGCATTTCAACTGCCTCCTTCACAACGCTGATCACGTCTCCAGTTTTGAACATCAACTCATCACAGATGGTCTAATCTGTCCGCTTTTAATTTTTCTTGTGTATCGCCCACCAGAAATGCATAAAGACTTTATCTCACAATTTGGTGATCTTATCGCTAGCTTGTTGCTCACATTTGACCGGGTCCTGATTCTTGGTGACTTTACCATTCATGTCTGCTGTCCCACAAAGCCTCTTGTGAGTGAATTTATGAACCTGATTGAGTCCTTCAATCTGACTCTACTTATGACTGGGCTCACGCACAAGCTTGGCCATACACTAGACCTAGTGCTATCGTCTGGTCTCCCAATTAGTAATACAGAAATTATTGATGCCTGTCTGTCTGATCATAGTGCAATTATATTCGATACATCTCTGCCTTTCTCTCTCAGAAAATCCCATCTCCCTGCTTGCTACGTTAACTCCACGACGGCCGGTAAATTATATGATGCTCTCATAACTGCCCCAGACATCTGCACTATTCAGTTGTCTACACTCCATCTCAGCACCGACGACCTCATTTATCTATTCAATATTACTTGCTCTGCCATCCTGGATTCTGTTGCTCCTCTTAAAATGGAAAAGCCTAAGCCTAAAGGCTGGCCGTGACTCAATGACACCACCAGCGCCTGAGTAGAGAATGCAGGAAATTAGAACGGAAGTACAAATCTGATCAGCTTCAAATTTCCTTTGAACTCCTGAAAAACAATCTTCGTAAATATCAGGAAGCAGTAAAATCTGCAAGAACAAAATACGTTTCCACCATTATTTCCCAAAACGCTCATGACTCCAATGTCCTTTTTAGCACGATCATTCCTTCTCGACCTCAACATACTGCGTTTGATATTGTCGACCACGCCATCCCAATTGACCGTCTCCGGTACGGGGTTGGTACTGATGGCCCTGCCCTGAGCTGGTTCATCTCTTACCTCAAAGATAGGAATTTCTCTACTAACATAGATAACTCTTTCTCCTCCACAGCTAGCCTCTGCTGTGGAGTTCCACAAGGTTCCATCCTTGGCCCCATTCTCTTCTCATTGTATATGCTCCCCTCAGGCCAAGTCATACAAGGCACGGCATTTCCTTACATTGTTAGGCAGACGATGCACAACTCCCTCTGAACCCCGAAAAACAATCAAATCTAATTAACCGTTTCCGCTGCCTCGAGGATATAAAGTGTTGGATGGCCCAGAACTTCCTCCAACTAAACGAGAGTAAGTCTGAGGTCATCCTCTCGGCCCCTTGGACTCAATCAAAATGATAGCAGGCAGCCTTGGAAGCCTTACCCCATTACTCAAACCTCACGTCAAAAACCTTGGCGTGTATTTGACTCAGCATTGAAATTTGACAAACAAGTCAATGCCGTGGTAAAGGCTAGCTTCTTTCAGCTTCGGACCACAGGTAAAATAAAACAATTCCTCCAGTTTGATGACCACGAAAAGATAATCCGCTCATTTATCTCCTCCCGCCTAGATTACTGTAACTCCCTTTAGGCTGGCATCAGCCAATCTTCCCTGCCCCGCCTGCAACTGGTCCAAAACGCCGCAGCGAGACTCCTGACGGGCAGCTGAAAAAGAGACCACATCACCCCGATTCCGGCCTCTCTCCACTGGCTCCCAGTGCGGTTCAGAATACATTTCAAGATCCTCCTTTATGTCTACAAAGCCCTTAATGGGCTTTCCCTCACCTACATCAAAAGTCTGCTTACCCACCACACCACCTCCAGGTCCCCCAGATCCGCCGACTTGGGGTTACTGTACATCCCGGAGTCTAGGCATAACGTCAGGGGCGACTGCGCATTTGTGATTGCAGTAACTAGACTGTGGAACAGCATCCCTCTTAGAAACATAGAAACATAGAAATTAGGTGCAGGAGTAGGACATTCAGCCCTTCGAGCCTGCACCGCCATTCAATATGCTCATGGCTGATCATCCAACTCAGTATCCCGTACCTGCCTTCTCTCCATACCCCCTGATCCCCTTAGCCACAAGAGCCACATCTAACTCCCTCTTAAATATAGCCAATGAACTGGCCTCAACTACCCTCTGTGGCAGAGAGTTCCAGAGATTCACCACTCTCTGTGTGAAAAAAAGTTCTTCTCATCTCGGTTTTAAAGGATTTCCCCCTTATCCTTAAGCTGTGACCCCTTGTCCTGGACTTCCCCAACATCGGGAACAATCTTCCTGCATCTAGCCTGTCCAACCCCTTAAGCATTTTGTAAGTTTCTATAAGATCCCCTCTCAATCTCCTAAATTCTAGATAGTATAAACCAAGTCTATCCAGTCTTTCTTCGTAAGAGAGTCCTGACATACCAGGAATCAGTCTGGTGAACCGTCTTTGCACCCCCTCTATGGCAATAATGTCTTTCCTCAGATTTGGGGTTACTGTACATCCAATGTCTTCCAATCAGGACTGCCCCCTCCATTGACACCTTTAAGTCGAGACTTAAAACTCATCTTTACTCTCAAGCCTATCTTGACGTCTTCTGAGTGAGGGATATATGTATGTATTTATGTATGTACTTAATCCAACCACTCCTCGAAAACCCGATGAGTGATTCACCTCATGGTTTAAAAAATCCCCTCATCTAAAAGTTTGATTCATTATTTCCCGAGTTCTGACATCTTATTAAAATTTAATGTGCTGAAGCGAGCTAGATGACGTCACAATGGCTCTGCTCCTCGCGGCGAGCTGTGCAGAATTTTCAACGCACTGACGTCACCACCACACCCCCCCCCCCCCCCCCCCCCCCCCCCCCCCCCCCCCCCCCCCCCCCCCCCCCCCCCCCCCCCCACCCCCCCCCTTGCTCTGTAGATCCCTACGGCTTCCGAATACACTTCAGAGGCTTTCCAGCCGCTGAACATCCGTGCGTCGGCTCTAGTTTTCCGAGAGAAGTCGAGATAACCCGAGGGTGGCCGCAGTGCAGCGCCAAGCCCTGCCAACAGCTCAGCCGCTGAACACGAAGTGCGCTCGCGCCTCGGCTTGGGTTTTCCGACAGAACCCGAGATAACCCAAGGACTACCCGAGTGATGACGTCGCAAAGAGCTCTGCGACCTGGGTAGGTGCTGCCTCTACCCCCTCCCCCTCCCCCTCTACCACCTCCTGGATGGAGGGGGAGAGAGGGGGTGGCATGGTAGTGGTGGATGGAGAGGGGGAGGAGATGGGGGATGGAAAGGGGAGGAGAGGGTGTGGAGAGGTAGGAGTAGAGGGTGGAGGAGAGAGGGCGGCCTTCCTCTCTGTCCCCCCTCTGCCTCCCCCCTCTCAGCCCCCACCATCTCTGCCCCCTTCCTCTCTGCCCCCCTTCCTCTCCGCTCCTCCCTCACTCTCTGCCCACCCCTGCCTCTCTGCCCCCCCTCCTTTTCAGCTCCACTTCCCTCTATAGAAGTGGTGAATATTGGGACCTCTGTGAGAGTGGTAGTGTATTCCGTTCAGGAACCAGTCCTCCCCTGTGACGTCATGACCCCACCTCTCAATCTCCACCAATTTCCCTCTCCCTCTCTATCCACTCCCCTCCCTCTCCACCCCCCCCCCCCCTCTCTATAGCCATGCCTGCGCAGTTGGGGGTTACGGGTGGGTGGATAGGGCGGGGTATGGGGTAAAAGGAGCGAATGAATAATATAAATATAATATCAGGAGGGTAGTGTGTGTGTGGGGTGGTTAGTGTGTGCGTGTCTGCGTGACGCCGAAGGCAACCCCCCGCAACGAGTCCCCTTTAGTCTATCAACTATTGAAACTCTGACCTTTGATGTGGATGTTTGTGTGTGTGTGTGTGTGTGTGTGTGTGTGTGTGTGTGTGTGTGTGTGTGTGTGTGTGTGTGTGTGTGTGTGTGTGTGTGTGTGTGTGTGTGTGTGTGTGTGTGTGGTGTGTGTGTGTGTGTGTGTGTGTGTGTGTGTGTGTGTGTGTGTGTGTGTGTGTCTTTTCATGTGTGATTCACATCTCCTCGAAAAACCGACGCGGCAACGGTGAAATGTATCCATATTCAGGCAGAGAATTGTGTCATGATTTCAATCATTCACTCATCTGAAAATTAGGCTCATTATTTCCCGAGTTTTGTACCAAAATTGTTGGCCAATCTGACATCATTTTAAAATCTAACACGCTGAAGCGAGCTGATGCCGACACAATGCCTTTGCTCCTCGCGACGAGTTGTGCAGAAAGTTCAATGTGCAGCCACGAGCTGCGAGTTACGTGGGCAACCCCCCCCCCCCCCCCCTCCCACGGCTCTGGATTGACGTCGGAGAGCCCGTGATCAAGTCGTGCAGCGCGCTCCGCTCCGCTCAACAACATGGCGTCAGCGGTCGCAGCGCAGCCGATAACAAGCGCAGTTGAAAAGCGCTCGTCACAGGGAACAACATCTCTCCGTCTCCCCCGCCTGGTCGTCTGTCACGCTGGTGAGTGCGCTTATCCTCGCGGAAGCCACGATCGGCTGGCTCTTCGCTGCTCTTCACCATCCTCAAATCGGTCAAGGCCTCGCTCTCGTCCACGCCGGCCTTGTTCGGGCCCGGCAACCCGTGGGAAGGCCTGCTCTACAACCTCGGTAGGTGCTGCCACCACCCCCTCCCCGTTTCTCTCTGTCGAATCCCCGGGGAGAGAGAAAGCGAGAGAGGGTGGGGAGGAGACGGGGGGAAAGGAAGGGGGGGGGGGGGGGGGGGGGGGGGGGATGGGGGAAGGAGGGGGACAGGTGGTGGAAAGGGAGCGGTGGAGAATCGTGGGAGGAGATGGGGGGGAGAGGGGGGGGGGGGGAGGTATGAGAGGAGAGGTGGGGGGACGGAGGAGGAGAGGGGGTGGTCCCCCCTTCTCCCTGCCCCCCTCCCTCTTTCCCCCCATTCTGTCCCCTTCCTCTCTGACCCCTTTCCTCTCTGCGCCCCCCCCGCCCTCCCTCTCTGCCCCCCCCCTTCCTCTTTGCCCCCCTGCCTGTATGTCCCTTCATCCTTTTCTGCCCCCCCCCCCTCCCCCCCAGCCCCCCTCTCTGCCCCCATCCCTCTCTAGGGAGTGGTGAATATTGGGACCTATGGATGGGTGACAGAGTATTGTGTTCGGGAACCAGCCCTTCCCTGTGACGCGCGAGTTCCACACCTCAATCTCTACCCCCCTCCCTCTCTCCCCCCCCCCCCCCTTCCTCTCTGCCCCCTGCCTATCTGCCCCTTCATCCTTTTCTCCCCCCCCCCTCACCCAGTCCCCCTCTCTGCCCCAATCCCTCTCTAGGGAGTGGTGAATATTGGGATCAATGAATGGGTGGTGGAGTATTGTGTTCGGGAACCAGCGCTTCCCTGTGACGCCGCCCTCCACCCCTCAATCACTACCCCCCTCCCTCCCTCTCTATACCCCATCCTCCTCCCTTGTATATTAATACAATATCAAGGAGGGGGGGTGGGGTAGTGTGTGTGTGGGGTGGTTAGTTTGTGTGACGCCCAAGGCCGCGCACCCTCCCCCCGCAACCGCGCGTTGAGGGAACGGGACCCAACGGGTCCCCCTTGGTCTAGTATCCATATCATATGAACATTTTCTTGTTAATATACCTGTAAATGTTCTCATAGATGTTGTTTTGTACCTGCCTCTGCTATTTTCTCTGGAAGCTCGTTCCATATACCCACCAACCTCTATTTGGGAATGTTGCGCCTGTGCTTCCTATTGATTGTTTCTCTTCCCACATTAGAACTAAGCCATGTCGATCTTGCGTAAATCTACTCTGGGAAAAGATTCTGCATTCGCCCTGGTTTGACACACCTCTCCACGATCACTCGTCAGCCTCCTGCGCTCCAAGAATTCAAGCCTGCTCGTCCCTCCTTGTAGCACAGACCCTCAGGTCCTGGCAGGATCTTCGTATATCTTCTCTGCACACTTTCCAGCTTAATGGTTAAGAAAAAAACTGCGGATGCTGGCAAAATTAACGTTAGACAAAAATCCTGGAGAAACTCAGCGGGTGAGGCAGCATCTATAGAGCGAAGGAATAGGTGGCATGTCGGATCGAGACCCTTCTTCAGAATGATGTGGGGGGGGGGGGGGGGTGGGGAGAAGAAAGGAAGAGGCGGAGACAGTGGGCTGGAAGATAGCTTGGAAGGGGAGAGGTAGGAGGGAGAAGAAAGCAAGGACAACTTGAAAATGGAGGTCAATATTCATACCGCTGGGGTGTGAACTACCCAAGCGAAATATAAGGTGCTGCTCCTCAATCTGGCCATGGAGGAGACCCTTTACCTCTCCCCTCGATTCCATTCAAGGACCCAAGCAGTCTTTCCAGATGCGGCAGAGGTTCACCTGCACCTCCTCCAACCTCATCTATTGCATCCGCTGCTCTACGTGTCAGCCGATCTACATCGGTGAGACCAAGCAAGGCTTGACGATCGCTCTGCCCAACACCTCCGCTCAGTTCGCAATAACCAAACTGATCTCCTGTTGGCTCAACACTTGAACACCCCCTCCTATTCCGAATCCAATCTTTCTGTCCAGGGCCTCGTCCATGGCCAGAGTGAGTACCAACGCAAATTGGAGGCGCAGCAGCTCATATTTCGCTTGGGTAGTTCACACCCCAGCGGTATGAACATTGACCACCAATTTCAGGCAGTCCTTGCTTTCTCCCTCTTTCCCCTCCCCTTCCCAGCTCTCCCATAGCCCACTATCTCCATGTCTTCCTTTTTTCTTCCTGCCACCCCCACCACCCCCCCTTCCCCGCCACCCGCTCATCAGTCTGAAGAAGGGTCTCGACCGGAAACATCATCCATTCCTTCTCTCCATAGATGCTGCCTCACCCGCTAAGTTTCTCCAGCATTTGTGTCTACTTCCAGCTAGCTTGGTGGCATCGTTCCTATAGCAGTGTGAGGAGAACTGAATACAATTCTCGAACTTTGGCATCACCAATGTCTTACAACACAGCACAACACAAATGCGGCTGTTCGGCCCACATTGTTTTTGCCAACTATGATGCGAAGATGAACTCATCTCATCAGAATGAACTAGATCCAGATCCGTCCACACGATACATGTGCATGTTCCTACCCGAAAAACCCTCGAACGCCATAATTGTGTCGGCCTCCACCACCACCATTGGCAGCACGTTCGAGATACCCACCACTCTCTGTTTAAAACTTTCCTTGCACATTTCTTTTAGACCCCCCCCCCCCCCCCCCCCCCCCCCCCCCCCCGCCCTTACCCTTACCTTAAAGCTATGCCCGCTTTGACTAGCCTTATCGAAGTAATGGCCAAGAAAGCACACCACAAGCTCTACTTCCTTATAAGGCTCAGGAAGTTCGGCATGTTCCCAAAAACATTCACCGACTTCTCAAGATGCGCCTTCGAAAGCATTTTATCGGGATGCATCTCAGCAACTCAATCTCTAGTTTAGTTTAGTTTAGTTTAGTAATACTGCACGAATACCAGGATACAAGGATACAAAGGGCGTTTATTATCACATACACTAATTGGTGTAGTGAAATTTGACTTGCCATTGCAGCACACGAATAGAGATAAGACACAACATTAAATAATTTAACAATAAACATAAATACAGGCCACACGGCCCACTGGACTGAGCCGACAGCAACCCCCGCATATTAATACTGTCCTACACACACTACGGACAATTCTATTTACACATATGACCAGCCAATTAACCTACATACATGTACGTCTTTGGAGTGTGGGAGGAAACTGAAGATCTTGGATAAAACCCACGCGGTCACG
The DNA here is from genome assembly GCF_028641065.1 of Leucoraja erinaceus. NCBI lineage: Eukaryota > Metazoa > Chordata > Chondrichthyes > Rajiformes > Rajidae > Leucoraja > Leucoraja erinaceus. The sequence continues at coordinate 139,540,278 of NC_073378.1, read as the reverse complement.
GGGAGAACTTATAAAATTCCCAGAAATAGTACACGTGGTCGGGAACGAACCTGGACCTCCAGTGCTGCAAGCGCTGTAAGGTATCAACTCTACCGCTGTGCCACCATGCCACCCTCTGTATTTAAAAAGTTGTGAACACTGCCCAGTCCATCACTGACTGTGATATTCCCGCTACCGCAGGGATTTACCGGAATCGCCGTCTCAAAAACGCAGCCAGCGCAATGAGAGACCCACACCACCCTGGCTGCACACTCAATTCACCCCTGACAGTGGGAAAAAAGGAACAGGAGCCTGACAACTGGAATGTCCTGGTGCAGGAATAGCTGCTTCCCTACAGCCATTCGGCTATTAAACACCACAACTACATTCAGCTCTGGACTACATAGACTATTATTGTTATTATTGCACTATATATTTTTTTGCGTGCAAGTATGTGTGCATGTGTGTGTGTGTGTGTATATATATATATATATATATATATATATATATATATATATATATATATATATATATATATTAGTATTTGTATATATACAGTCGCTGAACCTTTTCTCTCTCGTTATTATATTGTTTACAGTACGAAGTTTACATATTCTGTTGTGCTACTGCAAGTCAGAATTTCATTGTTCTATCTGGGACATATGGCAATAAAACAATCTGGGCGCATGACCTTGACTCCAGGATTGGAACTTACCTTCTCTCTTCGGTCGGATGGGTGTGGTGGGCTGGCAGCTCAATGCCAGCAAGAGGAGCAGAGTAATTCTGTGCGGGAATAAACAACATGATCAGAACCGGTCAGTTTCATAGGGTTCAGTGAGAACACGTCTCATCTCCAGGACAGTCTCTTAGCCCTGGCCAAGTCGGTAGCAACGAATCAATCCTAAATCTCAAACTCATTTCAGGTGTTTGAGAGCAGACAAGAACTTCGCCGATTGTCTGGAAGCTGTTCCTACCTTGTACAAGAGATTACAGAGAGTGGTGGACACTGCCCGATCCATGACAGACACCGACCACACAACCATCCAAGGGATATTCTGGAGGGGCTGCCCCAAAAGGTAGCCAGCATCAACATCAAGTCCCACCACCCTATTTCGGTGTTACTATGGGGAAGAAGGAACAAGAGCCTGAAAAATGTGATCACCAGGTTACAGAGCAGCTTCTTCCCAGCAACCATTAGCCTCATGAACACTGCACAACATTAACCCCAGCAAATATGATCCTCTGTGGACATTGTCTTTTGACGCACTATGACTTTGGTTTTGCACTATTCTTGTGTGGCGACTACGCATTCTCAAGAAGGGGCTTGACTCGAAACGTCACTCATTCCTTCTCTCCAGAGATGCTGCCTATCCCGCTGAGTTACTCCAGTTTTTGTGTCCATCTTCGCATTACTGAATATTAATTTATAGTATTATATAATATTAATATTAATTCATTATATTCTAGAATATTATTTACTTACCTCCATGTTACTGCTCTATGTAATATTATTAGAGTTTTATCATTCTATGGAAATTGTGTTTGCAGGCCTGATTCTAGTAAGAATTTAATTGTTCCGTTTCCTGTACATAACGTGTCATACAGCCCTGAAATAGGCCCTCTGGCACAACCCGTCCATGCCAACCAAGATGCCCCATCTAAACTTGACCAATTTTCCCATTTGGTCCAAATTCTTCTAAACATGTTTTCTATCACAAGTTCACGTTCACAAGTTATAGGAGTTGAATTAGGCAATTTGGTCCATCGAGTCTACTCCCGCATTCAATCATTGCTGAACTCTGCCTCCTAATCCCATGTTCCTTCCTTCTCCCCATAACCTTTGATACCCAATCTAATTAAGAACTTGTCTATCTATGTCTTCAAATATCCACTGACTTGGTCTCCACAGCCCTCTGTGACAATGAATTCCACAGATTAACTACCCTCTGACTAAAGAAGTGCCTCCTCGTCTCCTTTCTAAAAGAGTGCCCTTTAATTTTGAGTCGTCAAGTCAAGGAGGCACAGAGTGATACCTTGTGGAAACAAGCCCTTCGGCCCAACTTGCCCACGCCAACAATGTCCCAGCTGCACTATTCCCACTCGCCTGCGCTTGGTCTATATCCCTCCAAACCTGTCCTATTCATGTACCAATCTAACTATTTCTTAAACGATGGGATAGTCCCAGCCTCTGGCAGCTTGTTTCATAAACCCACCACGCTCTGTGTGAAAAAGCTAGCCCTCGGATTCCTATTAAATGTTTTCCCCTTTACCTCTAACATATGACCTCTGGTCCTCAATTCTTCTACTCTGGGTAAGAGACTCTGTGCATCTACCAAATCTATTCCTCTAATGATTTTGTACACCCCTATAAGGTCCCCCCCCGTCCTCCTGCGCTCGATGGAGTAGTGACCAAGCCTACTCAACCTCTCCCTATAGCTCACACACTCTAATCCTGGCAACATCCTGGTAAATATGCTTCCAGAAATGAACACAATATTCTAAATGCGGTCTCACCGACGTCTGATACAACTGCAACATGACCTCTCAACTTATACACTCAATAGTCTGACTGATGAAGGCCAAAGTGCCAAAGGCCTCTTTGACCACCTTATCAATGTACCTGCGACTCGACCTTCAAGGAACCATTAATCTGTTCTACTTGATCCCTCTGATCTACAGCATTACCCAGAGGCCTGCCGTTTACTGTGTAGGTGTTCGACGTCCCACAATTCAACAAGTCGCGCTTTTTTATATTGCATTGCATCAACCATTCCACTGCCCATCTGGCTAATCGATCCAGATCGAAATCCTGCTGCAGTCTTTCACAACCATCTTCACTATCAGCAAAACCACTCACTTTTGTATCATCAGCAAACTTACAAATCTTGCCCTGCATGTTCTCATCCAAATCATTGATATAGATGACAAAGAGTAACGGGCCCAGCACCGAACTCTGGGGCACACCAATAGTCACAGGCCTCCAGTCCAAGAAGCAACTTTCCACCATCACCCTCTGCTTCCTTCCAATGAGCCAGTTTGCTATCCATTCTTCTAACTCTCTGTGGATCCCACGCGATCTAACCACCCAGAGCATCCTACCATGGCGAACCTGTCGAATGCCTTTCTGAAATTAATTTACGCGACACCTACAGCTTTGCCTTCATGGATCTTTTTGGTCACGTCTTCAAAAAATTAATCAGATTTGAGAGACGTCCTCCCACGTACAAAACCATGCTGACTATCCCTAATAGATAATAGGTGCAGAAGGAGGCCATTTGGCCCTTCGAAGCTGCACCACCATTCATTGTGATCATGGATGATCATCCGCAATCAGTAACCCGTGCCTGCCTTCTCCCTAAATCATTTGATTCCGCTAGCAGCTAGACCTCTGTCTAACTCTATTTTTAAATAATCCAGTGAATTGGCCTCTACTGCCTTCTGTGACTGAGAATTCCACAAATTCACAACTATCAGGGTGAAAAAGTGTGTTTACTCATCTGAGTTTTAAATGGCCTCCCGTTTATTCGTAGACTGTGGCCCTTGGATCTGGACTCCCCCTACGTTGGAAATGTTTTTTCTACCTTGCTTATCCAGTCATTTTATAATTGTATATGTTTCTATAAGATCCCCTCTCATACTTCTAACATCCAGTGAATACAAGCCCAGTCTTTCCAATCTTTCATCATATGACAGTCACGCCATCCCGGGAAATAATCTCGTGAACCTACGCTGCGCTCCCCCAATAGCAAGGATGTCCTTCCTCAAATTAGTAGACCAAAACTGCACACAATACTCCAGATGTGGTTCACCAGGGCCCTGTACAAATGCAAAAAGACTCCATTACTCCTTTATTCATATCCTCTCGTTATGAAGGCCAACATACCATTAGCTTTGTTCACTGCTTTCATTAAACACGAGCCCTTGTGCATCTAAATGCCTGTATAATCTTTCCCTCAGAATACTCTCCAGTAACTTTTCAACTACAGATGTTAAGAATCTGCCACTTCTCTGCCCATTCTCCTAACCTATCCAAGTCATTCTGCAGAGCCCATGCTCTCTGCCCCTCCACCTAACTTAGCATCATCTGCAAACTCAGCCACAATTCCTTCAAACCCCTTATTCAAATCGTTAATATACAACGTAAAGAGAAGCAGAACCAGCACCAACACTTGCGGAACTTCACTAGTCACTGACAGCCAACCCGAAACGCGCCTTTTATTGCAATTATTTGCCTTCTGCCATCCAGCCAACCCGCTATCCACGCTAGTGTCTTCCTTTTAATACCATGGGCTCTCATCCTCCCTAGCAGCCTGACGTGCGGCGCCTTATCGAAGGCCTTCTCAAAATCTAGGTAATCAACATCTACAGCCTCCCCTCTATTTGTTCTGCTATTAACTTCCTCAAAGAACACCAGCAGATTCGCCAGGCAAGATCTTCACAAAACCATGCTGATTCGACCTATTCTATCATGATCTTTTAAGCACAGAATACCCTCATCCTTTATAAAATTGCCTCTAGAAACATAGACACATAGAAAATAGGTGCAGGAGGAGGCCATTCGGCCCTTCGAGCCAGAACCGCCATTCATTGTGATCATGGCTGATCGTCCCCAATCAATAACCCGTGCCTTCCTTCTCCCCATATCCCTTGATTCCACTAGCCCCGAGAGCTCTATCCTACTCTCTCTTAAATCCATCCAGTGATTTGGCCTCCACTGCCCTCTGTGGCAGGGAATTCCACAAATTCACAACTCTTTGGGTGAAAACGTATTTTCTCACCTCAGTCTTAAATGCTTCTAAGACTGTGGCCCCTGGTTCTGGACTCGCCAACATTGGGAACCTTTTAACCGCATCTAGCTTGTCCAGTCCTTTGATAATTTTATATGTTTCTATAAGATTCCCCTCATTCTTCTAAACTCCAGTGAATACAAGCCTAGTCTTTTCAATATTTCCTCATGTGACAGTCCCGCCATCCCAGGGATTGCTCGTGAACCGACGCTGCACTGCCTCAATCACAAGGATGCCCCTCCTCAAATTAGGAGACCAAAACTGTACACAACACTGTACCAAAATCTTACCAACAACCAAAGTCAAGCTAACCGGCCTGCAGTTTCTGCTCTTTGCTCCTTTCTTTTACAGCGCGATGATATTCACAATTTTCCAATTTTCAGGAATCACTCTTAATTCCAGTGATTCTTGAAATGTTACAACTATTTGCTTCACAATCTATGCAGCCACCTCCCCCAGAACCATGTGGTGCAGTCCATCTGGGCGCACTCCATCCAGTCCAGGTGATTTAACCTTCTCCCCATACCCCTTGAATCTGCTGCCCCTTAGCGCTCTATCTTAGGCATTCTCTTTTGCTTTGATATTGTCCTTGACCTCCCTTGACAGTATTCGTCATCTTCCTCTCCCCCCTGGAATCTTTCTTCCTCTTTGGAATGAATGATCCTGCACCTTTCGATTTATCCACAGAAATTCCTGCTGCTAAACCGCCATTCAATTGAAGCCCCTTTCCAGTCAATCTTTGCCAGCTCCACCTTCATGCCTCGGTAATCCCCTTTGCCCAGATGTATTACCCACACATCCGATTTCACGTTTTCCCTTTCAAATTGTGGGTTAAATCATATATTGTGGTCACTACCCCAGAGTGGTTCCCTTACCTCAAGTTCTCCTTTACCTCAAGTTAAATCTGGTTTATTCCACAACGCTAAATCTAGAATTGTCTTACCCCTGGTATGTTCCACTACAAGCTTCTCTAAGGGACTATCTCGGAGGCACTCTACAAATTCTCTCTCTTGGGATACAGTGTCAGCCTAATTCTCCTAGTCTGCCTGCATGTTGAAATCTCCCATGACCACCGTAGCATTAACTTTCCTGCACGCCGACGTTTTTTTCCTGATACAACTTGTACCCTAAATCCTGGCTACTGTTTAGGAGCCTGTAAATAATCCCATTGGAGTCTTTTTAGCTTTGCAGTTTTTCAGCTCTACTCGCAGGGACTCTACACCTTCTAATCCTATTGCGCCCTGTGCTAAGGACTAAATTTAATTCCTTACCACCAGTGCTACTCTACCCCCTCTGCCCTTTCAGTCACTACGATAGGATGTGTAGCCTTGAATATTTAACTCCCAGTTTCGATCTTCTTATATCCGCTTATCCATAAACACATGACAATGAAACTCTCGACTCTTGGGTCTTTTGACAAAAACCTGACCTGATATTGTGATTTTCCAAAATTAGGTGGAGAGCCACCGGTACCGTGGGGAGGGAGCCTTACTCTGTACTCAAAAATGACATGAGTCTCACCAATGCCTCTACTTCCTTAGAGGTTTGAGGAGATTCGTTCTGTCGCCAAATACTTTATCACAATTCTAAAGGCAAATGAATCATCCTACCACAACTAGAGGGCAGTCCTGGACTACATTCGGCCTCATTGTGACCCTCGGACTATCGTCGATCGGACTTTACTAGTTTTACTTCGCACTAAACGTTATTCCCTTATCATATATCTATACATGTAAATGGCTCGATTGTCATCACATATTGTCTTTCTGCTCACTGGTTAGAACGCAACAATAACGTTTCTCTATATCTCGCCAAACGTGACAATAAACTAAACTGAACTACATGTGTACGATTGAGAGCACACTGACTGGTTGGCCTGGATCAACAAGCCAAACGCCCTAGAAAAAATAAAACTACGGAATGGTGGACACTACCCAGTCCATCACAGGTTCTGACCTGCCCACCATTGAAGGAATCTGTACGAGGCGTTGGGACAAATCAGCAGACAATATCACAAATACCCATACTACTCGGCCACGCTCTGTCTCGCTGTTGCAATCGGGAAGAAGATTCAGGAGCCTGACAAGCATAACCTCCGGTTTCAAGATCAGTTTCTTCCCGACAATTTCCGAGCTATTGAATGCTGCATCACTAACCATAATCCTACCCCATCATCGGTTCCGATGGACTTTGTTTTGATTGCATTACATACTTTGGCCACAGTGCCGCACAGTGTAGTTGAAGAGGGACTCACATTTGCACCTTCCTCTGACAGTTCGGTCCATATACCCACCGCCCTGTTTGTCAAATGGTTGTCTCACAGGCTCCTATTAAATCATTCCCCTCTCATCTTAAACCTATGCCCTCTAGGTTTGGACTCCTTTACCCTTGGAAAATACTGTGACCATTCATCTTCCATTTAATGGAACTTGCGGACCTCCTGCCCTGCCGACAATTTCAGTCTTTAAGAAGGAATTACAGATGCTGGAAAATCGAAGATACACACAACTGCTGGAGAATCTCAGCGGGTGCAGCAGCATATATGGAGCGAAGGAAATAGGCAACGTTTCGGGCCGAAACCCTTCTTCCGACAATTTTAGCCGCTGGCTCTGAGAGCCTTGTGGTGGTCCAATCTTCTCCTTTCTGCGAGATATATTCTGAGTATTGACGCTGGGATGTAATGTTAAAATTGTACAAGGCATTCGAGAGACCAAATCTGGATTATGATGTACAATTTTGGTCGCCCAATTATAGGAAGGATGCCAACAAAATAGAGAGAGTACAGAGGAGATTTACTAGAATGTTGCCTGGGTTTCAACAACTAAGTTACAGAGAAAGTTTGAATAAGTTAGGTCTTTATTCTCTGGAGCTCAGAAGGTTAAGGGGGGACTTGATAGAGGTCTTTAAAATGATGAGAGGGATAGACAGAGTTGATGTGGACAAGCTTTTCCCTTTGAGAATAGGGAAGATTCAAACAAGAGGACATGCCTTCAGAATTAAGGGACAGAAGTTTAGGGGTAACGTGAGGGGGAACTTCTTTACTCTGAGAGTGGTAGCTGTGTGGAATAAGCTTCCAGTGGAAGTGGTGGAGGCAGGTCCGATGGTATCATTTAAAAATAAATTGGATAGGCATATGGATGAGAAGGGAATGGAGGGTTATGGTTTGAGTGCAGGAAGGTGGGAGTAAGGGGAAATAATTGTTCGGCACGGCACCGAGATGGCATGTTTCCGTGCTGTAATTGTTATATGGTTATATGGTTATTATTAATGTAAACGGCATCGGGACACGGCTGGGGTGGAATCCGCCGCCTGAAAAGATGGACACATCCGGTCAGTCATCACAGAAAGTGGTCCTTCAGTCCTTTTCATGCCGGCCAATATATTCAAACTAAAATTGTCTCATTTGCATGGGGTTGGCCCTAAACCCTTTAAAGAGCGCTTATCCACATACCGATGCAAATGTATTTGAAGCGTTGTTCAATATACTTGCTTCAACTACTTCCTCTGACTCTTTAGCGTCCTATTACATATGTTACAACTCGCCTTAAACTTATGCCCCCGGGATTAGGATTCTCCTACCCAGGATAAAAGACTGCGCGTTCACGCTATCCGTTCCCCACACGATTATAAACACCTCAAGAAGATCACACTTCAGCTCCGTGCGTACCATGGAACATGACCACAACGTCCCCAACCTCTCCCAATAGCTCAGATTCTCCATTTTTGGGCATGTCCACGTAAATCTGCTCTACTGTTTAATGGCACCTTTCCTGTGGCAATATAATGCATATTCACCCGAAGACCTTTGACAACATTAGTAAATTTCCCCTGGGAGGGGTTTCTGCATGCGATTGAAGGGATCTTTTTGAAGACGTGACCAAAAAGATCGATGAAGGCAGAGCTGTAGATGTTGTATACATAGATTTCAGTAAGGCATTCGACAAGGTTTCGCAAGGTAGGTTCTGGAATGTTACATCGCATGAGACCCAAGGAGAAATAGCTGAATGGAGAGCAAATTGCCTTCACTGAAAGAAGCAGATAGTGATGGCGGAAGGTTGCTTATTGGACTTGAGTCCTGTGACTTGTCGTGTGCCGCAGGGTTCTGTGCTCGGCCGTTACTGTTTGTCATCTAAATCAATGATTTGGATGCGAACATACGGGGCAAGATTAGCAAGTTTGCTGATGAAACAAAAGCGGGTAATTTTGCCGATAGTGAAGGTGGTTGTGAAAGATTGCATCAGGATCTTGGTCGATTGGTGGGCTAAAGAATAGTTGATGGAATTTAACACAGGGAAATGTGAAATGTTGCATTTTGGGATGTCTACAAGAGAATCGCCCACACAGTGAATGTTAAACTTTTGGGTAGAGATGTAGAGCAGAGGTATCTAGGAGTGTAGGTGATTGGCACCTTGAAGTTCGAGTCGCGGGTAGAAAAAGTGGTCAATAAGCCTTTTGACACATTGGCCTTCATCAGTCTGAGTATTGAGTATAAAAGTTGGGAGGTCATGTTGCAGTTGTATAAGACGTTGGTGAGACTGCATTTAGAGTTGTGTGTTCATTTCTCGGCAGCATATCATAGGAAAGATATTGTCAAGTATGAAATGATTCAGATAATATTTTTCTTTAATCTCGAGATGTATTGGCATAACAAAATACACATACAGCCAAAACAACAAGAAACACAAAATACAATATCAAAATGACAAAATACAAATCACCTAATCTCTATTAGCATCGCATCAAATCCTCTTAATAGTCAATCATAGAAACATCTTATTCATAGGCACCAGAGTAAGCTCATCGAATCATATCCTTAATCAATCTTGGCATTTGTATAGTACCGGTTTCCATATAATATTAAAGGCATCAGTCCTCAACTGGAGTTTAGCAGTTAGACTTCCCATCAAGTATACATTTTTCAATCTTTCCCTCCACTGTTGAGCATTTAGTGGCATTTCCTTTCTCCATAGCACTGTTGTGATCTTTTTAAGCAATCAACAGCATCGCCCCAAGCAAATATTTCTGATTTTGAATATCTGTCACTGCTGCAGTATCTCCTAATATGAAACAAGCCGGTTCCAAAGGTAGATCCGCTCCCAGAATTAATTTAATCTCTACCTGGATGTCTCTCCAGTATTGATACAATTTGGGACAATCCCCAAAAACGTGTCTGTGATCACCGATCTTCCCACATTGTCTCCAGCATAGATTTGAGGTGTTGCTGTATCTTGCCGCACAAATAAGTTGGTCCACGGTAAAGATCCCATTATCTGCCCAGTTTCTGAATCCCTTATCAAGTTTGCTAGGTATCACATCGAGACTAGCAGCTATCTTCATTGCTCTAGATATGGAATTTAAAAATATTTAATTGCTTTCTGATAGCTAACCGCGTTTTCATCGTCAATTTAATCCAATCGTTATCTACTTTTAATTTCTTCCAATTTACTTGAGTTAGAAATAGGATCCCAGCCAGGGCAATACTAGGGCATGAATTTTGCTCTATTTTCATCCATCCCGTTTCCTCGTCGTTCGTTAACCATGCTATCAAGATTCTCAACTGCGTTGCCCAATAATAATATTTAATGTTGGGCATATTTAGGCGCCCTTTTTGTTTTGATAACAACAGTGTCTTAAGTCTGACTCTGGGTCTCTTATTTTGCCACACACATCTTGTTCACTCTTTGTCTAACGCCTTAGATGCTGCGCCAGGGACTCCTACTGGTAAAGATTGAAATAAGAAAAGCAGTCGGGGCAGAATGTTCATTCGATGAACTTCATCTCAACCAATTAGAGATAAAGGGAGAATATTTACAGGGTCTTAGTGAGACCACACCTGGAGTATTGCGTACAGTTTTGGTCTCCTAATCTGAGTTAATACATTCTTGTCATAGAGAAGGTTCACCAGAATGATTCCAGGGATGGCAGGACTTACATATGAAGAAAGACTGGAAGACTCGGCTTGTACTCCTTTAAGGGACAGAAGTTTAGGGATAACATGAGGGGGAACTGCTTTACTCAGAGAGTGGTAGCGGTGTGAAATGAGCTTCCATTGGAAGTGGTGGAGGCAGGTTCGTTGGTATCATTTAAAATTAAATTGGATAGACATATGGGTGAGAAGGGAATGGCGGGTTATGGTATGAGTGCAGGCAGGTGGGACTAAAGGAAAAAAGTTGTTCGGCACGTGTAGGGCCGAGATGGCATGTTTCCATGCTGTTATTGTTATATGGTTGTTATATGGTTACTCGCTAGAATTTATAACATTGAGGGGGGATCTTATAGAAACTTATAACATTCTTAAGGGGTTGGACAGGCTAGATGCAGGAACATTATTCTCCATGTAGGGGTAGTCCAGAACTAGGGGTCACAGTTTAAGAATCAGGGGGAAGTATTTTAGGACCGAGATGAGAAAATCATTTTTTACACAGAGAGTGGCGAATCTGTGGAAATATCTGCCACAGAAGTTAGTGGAGACCAGTTCATTGGCTATATTTAAGAGGGAGTTAGATGTGGCCCTTGTGGATAAAGGGATCAAGGGGTATGGAGAGAAGGCAGTTATGGGATACTGAGTTGGATGATCAACCATGACCATATTGAATGGCGGTGCAGGCACGAAGGGCCGAATGGCCTACTCCTGCACCTATTTTCTATGTTTCTGTCCTATCTGTGCATATGTGCCTTAGACTTATTGAGTAATTACCATAGTTATCTTCATACAATGCGGCGATAGAGGAAGCCATGACAATACCTAGATATCTCAAACCCTCCCGAGACCAAAGGAACCTGACCGGATCATTTAATTACGAGGGTCACAGAACTGACCGCATCATTGCTTCTGATTTTGAGTTATTTATTTTATACCCCGATATTTCACCGTATTCCTGTAAGACTTCTATTAGACGAGGCACTGAGGAAATAGGATTACTCGCATAGATCATAACATCGTCTGCAAATAGAGAATGTTTTTGTCCCCCCCCCCCCCCCCTCCTCCCCGATCATCTTTAATGCCCTCAATATAGTAATCATGCCTAATACTTTCTGCGAGCGGCTCTAAACATAAGGCAAAACGCAGGGGACTCAAACTGTCTCCTTTTCTAACTCCCCTCTTTAATTCAATAAACTCAGGGCAACATCAATTTACCCTCACTCTTGACTTTGGATTTAAATACAAAGTTTTCACTCAATTAATACATTTTATCTAGTGTATATTCAAGATAGACCCAATCTACTCTGTCGAAAACCTTTTGAGCATCTAAACGTAGTACCATTTAAGTCTGGTGCTTCCTTTTTGCACATATCATGATATCCAGGACCCTCCTAATAGTATTGGCTCCTTATCTACCCCGTATGAACCCTGTTTGATCAGGATGTATCAATTGGTTTATTTTTTTTATGTCTCTTGGTTAATATAGCACTGAATATCTTTAGGTCATTGCATGAGAGACTTATCGGTCTGTAGCCTTCGCATCCTGTGGGACCCTTCCCTTCCTTATAAATAATAGAGATTATAACCTCGGCCCAAGATCTCGGCGGGTTACCTTCAGCCAAGGCATAATTATAGACTCTAGCCAGAATTGGAGTAAGCTCGTTCTCAAAATATTTATAAAACTCTCCTGGAATCCCATCCGCCCCTGGGAACTTGTTGTTCTTTAATTTTTTTAATTACTTCTTTTATTTCCTGCTATTCTATTTGCGTTGTCATATTTATCGCATCTTCATGACAAAGGCAGGCCTTTTTAATCCGGAAAAGAAAGGTCTGATCTTTTCCTCTTTATCTATGATTTCACGAGAGTCGTATAACTGTTCACAAAAGGATGCAAACGCTTCTGTGATGAATCGTGGTTGTGAAACTACATTTCTAGAAATCGGATGTAAAGCATTGGATACTACTCGGTTAGCTTGCTCCTTACGCAATTGAAATGCCAGAAGGCGACTAGCCCTATTTCCCTTCCCAAAGTATTTTTGATTTAAGAAACGAAGGGCTCCTTCCGCTTTATATGTTAGAAGCTCTTCTAACATGTATTTTTTTAGTTCCTTAAACCGATTCTTGTTTATTTTGTTATCCTACTTCAAATATTTTTATTTTACTTTCCAGGTCAGATAGTTTATTCAACCTATCCTTGCTACTCTACTCGATATTTCAATCATTTAGCCCCTTATTACTGCTTTTGCACCGTCCCAAAGAGTGGATGGTGTTACTTCACTTTTGTCATTGTGGTCAAAATACTCTTTAATACAATTCCTAATTTCCTGTGTCACTACGTTATCTGTCAGTAAAGAAATGTTTGCTCTCCAGTATTTAAACTCTTTTCGGTTCCTAAGTCCAAAGTAAGGATTATGGGCGCATGATCGCTGATTGTTATTGAACCAATTGTACAATCTACCATTTTATATGTATATTGTTTGAGAACACAAAACATGGGATTACGTGAGTAACTCCCGTGCACGTTCGAAAATAAACTATAATCCCTCCCCCTTGGAATTTTATATCTCCATAAATCTACCAATCATAACTCTCCTAGCATATTATTAAATATTTGTTTTTTTTTGTTTGGTTGTACTCATGTGGTAATCTATCCAGCATCCCATCAAGGACCGCATTGAAATCACCACCTAGTATTATCATACCTTTGGCATTTTCTGCAATTATATTTGCAATGTCGCTAAAGAAAGAGTAAGCATCTTCCGTTGGTGCATAGCTGTTTATTATCGATACTACCATCGCACGTATTGTACCAATTACCATTACATATCTCCTCAGTGTATCTTGCAGTATCTTTTCCACGGAGAAAACTACATTTCCATTGAAAAGCTAGTCACTCATCTCCTTTTCCCATAGGAGGCACTAAATACCTCACCGACCCACTCTCTTCTAAACGTTTTATGTTCAGTTTCCACCAGATACGTTTACTGAATCAATGGAACTCCACATCCTAAATGTTTGCGTTGGCTCAGAATTTTTCTTCTCTTGATGGGGGGATTTAAAGCGTGGACGTTATAACTTACTATTTTTATATGAGTCATTATCCCACGTTGTGTAATCTACTAGTTGCTTTCTATACCAATGTTGTTTCTTGCTCTGGTTAGCCTGGGAATATCCGCTGTACTCAAGGTACAATTTACAAGCGTGCGATGCAACAATAAAACAAACATTTGTCAATCTAACAAATCAATAAACAATAAACAAATCAATAAATCAATATACACTAAAGCATTACAGATAGAACAAAAATATATAAAGAAAAAGATACTTCCTACTTGACAAACCCATCTGGCCACCCTGAACTAACTGGTCTACCAGCTCCTCGTAAAAAGGCGAATAGTTGTGACTATGCCTCTCCTGGGTAGCCCATTTATGTGTGGTTGCAACAGCAGAATTACAATTATAATCAAAAATAAATGGCAGGTATCTCCCCCCACCCGAGGGAGCTCCCCTCAGTCCCTCTATTTGATAGTACATTTAAATCAATTAGAAAATATAATACATTACAACACCAGCCATATATGTGCTGTAGAACGTGACATAATTACCGTTCATCAGGACAACAAAACAAAATCAGGGAGTATATGTCCAAACTATTTACATATTATGTGTCTCCTCATATACTATTATATGTTCGTATAGATATTAATTGTCCACTTCATTAACTCAATGGTCTCTTTGAGACATTTTTTACCATTTACCCATATGACCCACGTTTCTGTGGTTATTTCAAACCTGTCTATAGTCCATCTCCTATGATACTCCGAATGGTGCGAAGAACTTCCTCTGACAGAGAAGATTTATGAGGATTTTGCCGGGAATAGAGGGTCTGAGCTAGAGAATGGATGAATAGGCTCGATCTCTATTTCTTGAAGCACAGGAGGATGAGGAGCGATCTTATAGAGGTGTATAAAATCATGATACGAATAAATCGGGTAGATGCACAGAATTTCTTGCCCAGAGTATGGGAAAAGAGGACCAGAGGGCATAGGTTCAAGCTGATGGAGAAAAGATGTAATACGAATCTGAGGAGTAACTCATTCACACAAATGATGGTAGGTGTATGGAGGAAGCTGCTAGAGGATGTAGTTAAGTCTGGGACTATCCCGTCGTTTAAGAAGCTGTTAGACATGTACATGGATAGGAAAAGTTTGGAGGGATATGCACCAAACGCAGGCAGTTTGCACTAATGTAGCTGGGACATGTTGGCAATAGTGCGCAGGGTGGGGTCAAAGGGGCTCTTTTCTGACTGTATCACTCTATGACTATGGCAAAGAACCTCCTCAGAGATGAATGAAAACTCACTGTTTCGCCATGGGTCCGAACTTCGGAAAACAACAGGCCCCGTTCAGCTCACATAGACATCTGCTGATATCCATACTGCGAGCTTGATGCTTTATAAAGACACCGGTGTGGACTGATTCAAGGATGGTCATAATCAGCAATTGGATGGAGGAATCAGCAAATGGGTGGAGGAGCCAAGAAAGTAGTTGTATTCAATTGTAAATATCCCCACCACTAAAATCAAGAACGTTGTACCCTGGTTGTATCTTGTTTGCTCTAACAACAAACTACCGAGACAAGTAATGTCAGAGCAGAAATAACATTTGGGGAACAGAGGGCGGGGAGCGTTCCATGGTAATGTCCGCTGATTAAACAGAAAATGTGAAACGGTTGAGGGAGTCGCCTATCAGCTTGCCAAACATGGCCCAAGTTCATGTCCATGCTGATAATGGCACCTCCCCTCCTCCCTGCTTATTCCCCATGTACCATATGGCTGATACTGTTGGATATGAGGCCCAATGCCACAATGGATGTCATATGTGAATCCATAGAAACATAGAAACATAGAAACATAGAACAGGTGCAGGAGGATGCCATTAGGCCCATCGAGCCAGCACCGCCATTCATTGTTATCATGGCTGATCGTCCCCTATCAAGAACCCGTGCCTGCCTTCTCCCCATATCCCTTGACTCTTTTAGCCCCATAGAGCTGTATCTAACTCTCTCTTAAATGCATCCAGCGATTTGACCTCCACTGCCCTCTGTGGCAGGGAATTCCATAAATTCACAACTCTCTGGGTGAAAACGTTTTTTCTCACCTCAGTCTTAAATGACCTCCGCTTTATTCTAAGACTGTGGCCCCTGGTTCTGGACTCGCCCACCATCGGGAACATTTTTCCTGCATCTAGCTCGTCCAGTCCTTTTATAATTGTATATGTTTCTATAAGACCCCCCCCCCCCCCCCCCCTCATCCTTCTAAACACCAGTGAATACAAGCCTAGTATTTTCAATCTTTCCTCATATGACAGTGCCGCCATCCCAGGAATCAATCTCGTGAACCTACGTTGCACTGCGTCAATCACAAGGATGTCCTTCCTCAAATTAGGAGACCAAAACTGTACACAATACTCCATATGTGGTCCAACCAGAGCCCTGTACAACTGCAGAAGAACCTCTTTCATCCTATACTGAAATCCTATTGCTATGAAGTCCAACATTCCATTCGCAACATTCCATTAGCCAACAATTCAACGTGACCTTGGCCTTTATGCCACATGGATTTAAGTCCAGATTTTACACTGTAATTATACAGAGAGTAAATGAAACCGTGCCTGTTTTAACTTCCTTCGAGCAGCAAAAAATGACTGGGCTGTTACTTGGCATAAAATGTTTTCCGCTGTGGGGGAGATTCAGAGGGTTGGACTGTTTCCGGAATTGTGAAACGAGACCTATTTCCAATTTCTACAATGTTGGTAAGGTCATATTTGGAGTATTGTGTGCAGTTCTGTTCACCCAATTACTGGAAGGTTCTTGCGGACAAAAGGGTGACCACGTTTCGAGCACGTTTTGATACCTTTTCTAAAGAGATTCCGCCTGAATCCGTGAGTTACTACTGCATTTTGTGCCTATCTACAATATTCCAACTGCCGCCACACCAAAGTGTTATACAGTTGTATTACAACGTCCCAGCCTACCATAACTGATGAAGGCCAGCATGGCAAAAAGGCTCTGCGACGCCAATGTGATCTATCCTGTTGACCTACTGTTCAATCTCTCTTCTCTGTCCATTTGCCCATCTTTTGTCCTCGCACAAGTATATTGATATTGGGTAACTCCAGCTTCTTCCTCTCAGTTATGAGACGTATCAACGGTTCTTCCATAAACTAGGCTATGGTCCCACTGTTTGCTGACATTGGATCCGTCTTCACTAAGGAGGACACACACAATCTTCCTGATGTACCAGTGACCAGAGGATCTTGGGTGATGGTGGAACTGATGGAAATCAACATTAGTCAGGAAATGGTGTTGGGTAGACTAATGGGACTGAAGGCTGATAAATCCCCAGAGCCTGATGGTCTGCATCAACGGCTACATAATTAAGTGGCTCTAGAGGTCGTGGATGCATTGGTGATAATTTTCCAATGACCTATTGATTCAGGATCACTTCCTGTGGATTAAGGGTGGCTAATTTTATCCCACTTTTTGAGAAAGGCGGGATGGAGAAAGCAAGGAATTATACATTAGTTAACCTGACATCGGTGGTGGGGAAGATGCTGGCGTCAATCATAAAAGATAAAAATAATGGCACATTTGGATAGCATTAACAGGATTGGCCCGAACAGCATGGATTTACGAAGGGGAAATCTTGTTTCACTAATCTTCAGGAATTATTTTAGGATGTAACTAGGGAAATGGACAAGGCATAGCCAACGTATATATTGTGTACCTGGACTTTCAGAAAGCATTTGAAAGGGTCCCACATATGAAATTAGTGGGCAAAATTAGGGCACATGGTATTGGGTGTAGAGTGCTGACATGGATAGAAAATTGGTTGGCAGACAGGAAACAAAGAGGAGGGATTAACGGGTCACGTTCAGTGACTTGTGGGGTACCTCAAGGCTCGGTGCTGGGACCGCAGCTATTTACAATATACATCAATGTAAGGATTCAAAGTAACATGAGCATATTTGCGGATGACAAAGCTGGTTGGCAGTGTGAACTTTGAGGAGGTTGCTATGACGACGCAGTGTGACTTGGATAGGTTGGGTGGGTGGGTGGATGGCAGATGCAGATTAATGTGGACATATATGCGGTTATCAACTTTGGCAGCAACAACAAGAAGGCTGATTACTATCCAGATGGTGTCAAGTTGGGAAAAGGGGATGTACAACGGGATCTGGGGGGGGGGGGGGGGGGGGGGGGGTCAATGAAAGTAAGCAAGCATGCAGGTACTGCTGACAGTGCGGAAAGCGAATGGCATGTTGGCCTTCATAACAAGAGGGGATGAGTATAGGAGAAAATATTCCTCAGTAATACAGGACCCTTGTGACACTTCACCTGGAGTATTGTGTGCACTTTTGGTCCCATAATTTGAGGGAGGACATTCTTGCTATTGCGGGAGTGCAGCGTAGGTTTACAAGGTTACTCCCGGGATGGCAGGACTGTCATACGCTGATAGGATGGAGCGGCGGGGCGTATACATTCTGGAGTTTAGAAGGATGAGATGGGATCTTATTGAAACATATAATTGTTTGGACATGCTAGAGGCAGGATGTTGGAGAAGTCCAGAACCAGGGGCCAATGTTTAAGAATATGGGGTAAGCCATTTCGAACAGAGATGAGGAAACATTTTTTTCACAGAGAATTGTGAGTCTGTGGACTTCTCTGCCTCAGAGGGCTATTGAGGCCGATTCTCTGGATACTTTCAAGAGAGCAAGATAGGGCTCTTAAAGAGAGCGGAGTCGGGGTGTATGGGGCGACGGCAGGAACGGGGTACTAATTGGGGATGATCAGCCATGATCACATTGAATGGCGGTGCCGGCTCGTAGGACCGAAAGGCCTACTTAAGCACGAATTGTTTATTGCCTATTCTTTATTTTCATCTGTAACCGTAACGGGAAACTGTGTTCTGCATCTTGGTATTTTCCTCTTCGCGCTGCTTGTTGCAATTCTCTTTATCGTGACTTGACTCGTGCATGGTGTTCTTTGATTTAACCGAATGGCAGGCAACAAAAAATATTTTTTCATTGTACCTCAATACTGTCTGTCATACTGGTGACAATAATAATCCAATAACATACATTAAGCTGTAACTGTTTGTGACGACTGTTGAACAGTTGCTCACAACTGCGTAGAAGATCAAATATCACATGCCCCCTTGTTCCACTGTTTCATTATTTGTTTCTTTCATACATTAATTTGCATTTTTTTAAATCTTTTTGTTGTTTCAACATAGTGGCCTCCATTGGGTGTGTTTTATCTCTGGGAACACTCTGTACCAACCCATTGTATTTAGATGATGTGCATGTTGATTATATGATAGCCGACAGAGCCGGAAATAGACGTAGAACACAGAGCAGCACAGGACCAGAACATGCTCTTTGGCTCACAATGTCATAAATGTAAGACCATCTCTTAGCTGATTGAATATAATCCAAAAGCCTCTTAAACGCCACTGTCGCATCTGCCTCACCACCACCCCTGGCAGCATTTTCCAAGCTCCCACAACTTGGGTAATAAAAATGTTCGGCACTTCTGCTCCAACGTTTGCCCCTCGCACTTATCCCTCTTGTATTTCACTTTTCCATTCTGGGGAAAAGGTTCAGACTCTATCTTCTCGATGCCTTTCATATTGTATATATTATCAGATTGGCCCAAGACGTGCGCCCTGTATCCAATTTAGACGGCGATTGTCGTGACTTGTGAAGTGAACCTCTCGAAGGCCGAACTTGTCTAATTGTCTTTGTTCATCAACCCGGATATACTTATATGAGTAAAGCGGTCCTTCTGTAGTTGTACAGGGCCCCGGTGAGATCACACCTGTTGTATTGTGTGCAGTATTGGTCTCCGGACTTGAGGAAAGACATCCTTGTTGTTGAGTGCAGCGTACGTTCACGTTAATCCCCGGGATGGTGGGACTGGATTATGAGGAAAGAATGGAAACACTTGGCTTGTCGTCACTGGAATTTAGAAGGTTGAGAGGGGACCTTACAGAATCATTTAAAATTATAAAAGGACAGAACAAACTAGATGCACGAAACATTTTCACAATGTTGGGGGAGTCCAAAACCAGAGGTCATAGTCTAAGAGTACAGGGGAGGCCATTTCAAACTGAGATGAGAAAACAACTTTTTCACGCAGAAAGCTGTAAATGTGTGGAATTCTCTGCCACAGAAGGCAGTAGATCCCAATTGACTGGGTGAATTTAGAAGAGAGTTAGAAAGAGCTATTGGGGTTAGCGGGATGAAGAGGTATGGGGAGAAGGCAGTCACGGGTTACTGATTGTGGATGATCAGCCACGATCGCAATGAATATGAATGCGAAGGGCCGAATGGCCTCCTCCTGCACTTATTTTCTTTGTTTCTATGTTTATTTGTGGACACCCTCGCGATAGAATATCCCAAACGCTAAGGACCTCATGTGTCTGTACGTTTAAGATTTTAAGATCACATCAGGCGATTCACCACAATGTCAATACCCATAATAAATGTGGTTACTTCAATACGCGGGTCTGATAAAATGTTCCATTGAAAGACACATATTGAGTGGGAGTTCTCGGTAGCTACCTCTGAATGTTCCAACACATTTGCAGGTTCAATGTAAATTCATATGGATGGTGTAAATGCCTCTGGGGACAGGGAATCCACACACCCAAAATCTAGTCTGACTCTTCAGTATATTATATCCCGATTACTAATAGAGAAGTATACCCCAGCCCATATTGCATGTGCCAAGTGTCAGAATTAGTCTGTTCTGGAGGATTCCATCATGTCTGTCACAATAGAGCATATATCAGCACAGCTCGGGAGACTGCGGAGCTGCGGAGCTGCGGATCTGCGGACTCACCATCGTCGGGGGTGGCCGGCCTCGGAGCGTGGGGAGCGGCGGTGACTCGCTGCTGCGACTCGACTCCTGGGGCTCGGAGGCTCCAGCAACGCAGCCGCAGGTCCGGTGGACTGTGACATCAGGAGCTCGCGGGTCTGGGAGGAGAGAGAGACCGCTTCCCGGAGCTCCCGCAACGCGACTTCTCCAGCCGGTGTCACGGGGTTGGAACAACCCGGACCGGGACAGTACATCACCCGGCACGGCTTCATGGCCGTGGGACTCACCATCGCCCGTGGGGGTTCCAACCTTGGACTTTCAGACCGGGAGCGGGGCCGTAAATCGCCCCGCGCGGCCTAAAATGGCCGTGGGCCTCATCATCGCCCGCCTGGGGGCTTGGACATCGGGAGAGACACGGAGAACAGGGGAGAGAAAAGACTTGCCTTCCATCACAGTGGCTTCACTGTGATGGATGTTTGTGTGAATTTAATTATGTGTATGTCTGTAAGACAGTGTCTTTGTTTGTATGGCTGTGGAAACAACATTTCGTTTGAGTCTCACTGGGGCTCAAATGATAATAAATTTGTATTGTATTGTATTGTAACATAATGCCAAGGGAGACACAACAATGCTGGAGTTACTCAGCAGGACAGGCAGCATCTTTGGAGAGAAGGAATAGGTGACGCTTCGGATCGGCCGCGCGGCCAGAAGGCTTCCCGTCGAGCCGCGGCTGTGGACTGGGAACGCAGCCGGAAGCCTTTATCCAGGTGCCGCGGTCTCAATGCCTCCCGAATCGACGCGTAGAAGCCCGGGTCGGAGCCCGGCCGGCACCTCCTGGGTAGAAGCCTGGGTCGGGCGAAGCAGCCAACGGAGCCCGCGGCCAGAACCCAGGTCGGCACCATGGAGGCGTTGACAGGATGAGGCATCGGCGGCGACAGCGGTGGAGCCTCACGGCGGAGGAGGGGAAGAACTATGGACAATGAGCGGGGGGAGGGGGGGGGGGGGGACGACGACGACGACTGGGACCCGGCGTAGGAGGAACCAGTGTGGTGAGGGGGAAGGGGGGACAAAAGGGAGAGGCGGCGTGCTTTGTCACTTTGTCAGAGTCCCTAAGCTATTTCAGTTGTGAGCCCCCCCCCCCCCCCCCCCCCCCAATCCCCCACCCCACGACTAGAGGACCATGAGTACCCGACACTGAGACTGTAACACTTTTAGGTCCTACTGTAAGTTGTCATTAAACATTTAGTTTTAAAATACATATTGAATTGACTGCGGAGCTACGATGCCTTACCTGCATCGCCGTTTGAAGCACTGGAGTGTTGGGCCTGCTCCTTCAACATCATGGAGCTGTGGTTTGCGGAGCTCCGAACCTGGGACCGCGCTGATTTTAACATCGCAGAGCCCTGGGATCCCTTTGCCGAGGGCCGCCAGCGTGACTCTCGGCCCAGTTCAGCCTGGGGACTGCTGGAGTCGCAGTCTCCGGTAGGATGTGGCCGATTCGGAAGTCCAAGCCGCTGAGAATGTTCTCCCGTTCCGACGTCGGATGGTGACCCCCAAATGTCACTGTACCAAATGGTGCGTGTGACAATAAGTGTTTCTTGAATTGAATGTGGAATATTAAGAAATAAAGAAACTACAAATACACTAAGAGCAAAAATGTTTTTAATCGCCTTCTTCATTGCAAAATCATCCAGATGTTCACCAAGATAAGCTTGGCTAAGTTTGTCACTCTCAATGCACAGAATGCTCAGTGCAGACAACCTCTCTTGAGACATTGTGGGCCTTAATTCATTTTAAATTGTTTTGAGTCTTGAAAAATACTTCTTTCCCGAGCAGTTTGTGAGCATTAAGCAAAGAAACAACCGCAAGATTGCTTCCACATTAGGGAAGGCCATCTGAATTATTTCCTTGTATATAATTTGATAAAGGTCCGTAGGAGACAGAGAGTGCTCTTCCGTAGGCCTATTTCTTTGTCTCACCTACGAGGGAAAGTGCAAAAGTCATCAGCAAGTTCCAGGTCAACATATTCTGAATGTCTTGCTTAGATGCGGTCAGATTAGCAAGACAGGAAAACATATGTGTAACATCAATGTACACAGTTGCTCTTCTTTTTAAATTGGTTTCAAGTGCATCTAGTATTGGAATAAAGGATTTTATCCTAAACTTATCTCTTGAAGAGAATTTATCTAAAGCATCAGGACCAGGTGCACTTCCATCAGTTCCTTGCCGTTTCCTTACTCTTTGTCTCTCTGTGACAGTTCTGTAGTTAACATCTGGCAAGGTGGTCTTTGCTTGTTGCTCAAGCTCATCAACATCTTCTCTAATTTTGCTTACAAAATCCTGAAGTGAACTGTACAAACTTGCACATGTACTCAATAACAGTTTAGATTTCTGAATGACTTTCTTGACCTTGTGGAAATGACCTAGCAGACGGGTCTAAAAATGTAGCATAAACACAAATTCCAGTTTTTCCATTTTTTGCAAAAGATTGTTAGCTTGAAGCCTGGTATCACCCTTCACATTAACATCAGAGTACAAATGACCGAGGCATCAGTGATAGCGCTGTTACTTTCCGAAACAGCTTCTGTGGCTTTTGCATGTGCCTCCCACCTAGTGTCTGATAAATATTTAGGCACTTTTGACTGGGGTTGCAAAAATGATTTTAGAACTGCCATCTCTTTGTGGAGGGTGGAAAGAAGGTGTACATTTCATTGATAATTCCAGAACAGTTCACAGCATCAAGGCAGCAACCAACAGCCGAATGGCCCACCAAATTCAAGGAGCGAGCAGCGCATGGAATAAATCTTGCAAATCATTTTTTTTCGAGGATTTTTTTGCTGCATGCCATTGTACCTTCCAGCCATGTTGGCAGCATTGTCATAAGACTGCCCTCTGCAATTTCTAAAGTCAATTTCAAGCTTAGTGGTCAGATAGTTAAACACAAAATCAGCCATGTTTTCTCCTGTGTCGTCTTTTAGCTCAAAGAATGTTAAACATTTCTCACTTGGTAAACCGTCTCCAGGTCAGGTTATGCATATCTGTCAATTAACGTCAAATGATCAGTATGTGAAATGTCAGGGGTGGAATCTACTGACAAGCTGAAATTTCCAACACTTTTCAAGTCAGCCAGAATTGCAAACTTAACTTATTTTGCCATGAGTTCAATTATTTCCTCACATTCCGGAAGTGGCGGCGCTGTTGACAGCTGCGGCTCGCCTGCAGTCCGTCTGTTTTTACTTTTTGTTGTTTTCTTTTGTCTTGTTTTAGTAAACATTTTAGTTTATTACGTTGTGTATATGGGTGTGTGTGTGTGCGTGGGGAGGGGAGGGGGGTGCAACATGTTATTTTTGTCTCTTCCATCGGGGGAATGCGACTCTCTTGTCTGATCGCCCTTCTCAGCCACCGTCTCCGCTGAGGCCTTATGGCGGAGCTGGCAGCATCCAACTGCGACCGACCTCGAGGCTCCGGAGGCAGAGCCAGCCTGGACTTACCAACGCGAGGCGGGCCGACCTCGGGCTGCGGCGGGGTTCCAGTGGCGGTGGCCCGGCTTCGGGGCTTCAGGGCTGAGGCGGCGTTCCGGCGGCGGTGACCTGAATTCGGGGCTCGGCCGCGGGCCCAGTGGACGACGTCGTCGGGAGCTCGCAGGTCACAGGTTGGTGATTTGTTTTTCCGGAGATCCCGCAACTACAGCTCCGTCCGCTGGACTGGAGGGCGGCATCTTCGGCAACTTCTACCACTCCGGCCACGGAGCTTGAACCGGACCGTTCGCGGAGCACGGTTGAGCCGCGGACTTACTCACTATCATCCAGCGGGGTCACAACAACGGAAGCCTCGATCGGCCCAGCAGAGAAGTAGAACAAGGAGGGGAGAGACAGAGACTTTAAGACATTTGCCTCCATCACGGTGAGGAGGTGCCTGGTGAACTCGTCGTGGTGGATGTTAATTTGAGTTTATTGTATGTTTTGTTATTTTTATTATATGTGTGACTGCAGGCAACGAAATTTCGTTCAGCCCGAAAGGTCTGAATAACAATAAAGGAATCCCATACAATACAATACAATACAGTTTTCGACAAAGAAGAGGGATTTCCTGATCCGGAGTTTCCATACCGACCAGTAAAAATGGATCAAATTTAGCAACTAGCTCGAAAAGACCAAGATAATTGCCTTTATTTGGAGATCCAAATTGTACATTGTCTCCTCTGAATGGTAAGCCTCGTCCTGCAAGAATGCATATCCATATCACTAAAAGTAAGATCTTGATCGCTTTTTACTCACTGCGATATGATATCCGTGAGAATGCCGCCACTTACGACCGCCATTTTTGGCCACCTCGCCCAGACCCCCCTCCGCCGGACTGGGCCGGAAGATGTTTCGCATCGATGAAAAATCAGAGAGATATTAATGTTTTTAAAAAAATTGCCATTCTCTCTGCTGCCCTTGCTGGCGGCAGGGGGTGGGCGTGGGTGAGCGACTATCAAACCCGGAGGTATCGTGGCTCACTCAGTCTCTGCCAGACGGAGGAAGCGAGAGGGTCTCGGCCCTCTGAGTTGCGAATAACACTGAACGCACGTCTACTCCACGGTGAGTCCCCGGGATGTGGTTTCCCTACATCAACCACCATTCCCCATCTACACTAGTCCCACTTGTCTGCGTTTGGCCCTTATCCATTCAAACCTATCCTATCCATGTGCTATACAAATGTACAGGCTCATTCACACACACACACACAACTAATTCACACACAGACTCATTCACACACACATATACTCATTCACACCCACACACTCATCCACACACGTACACACAAACACTCTCTCTCTCACACACACACACACACACACACACACAAACACACACACACACACACACACACACACACACACACACACACGCACACACACACACACACACACACACACACACACACACGCACACACACACACACTCACACACACACACACACACACACACATATATTCACTCACACACACTCACCCAGTACTGAAATGCCAAGTAACTTCAGAACGTGATGAATATATAATGTGTAAAACGAATGTTTAAAGCCTCCAGTAGAGGCTGCTGCTGCTGAAGCAAATGCGTGCTTTAAATAACATCCAACAAACACACTGACCTGCGTCTGCACGTATCCTTTGGGTAGAAAGCGGCCCCTCTCGAGTTCAGCATCGTTGTGGACCATTTTCAAATTCCAAGCAAGTGTATAAAAATCAGTCTATATTTTGCACAAAGGCTCCTTTATATTCAACAACAACGGTGAAACATATAGCCAAGAGTGGCTTGTGTATTTTCCCTCAAAAGGTCGGATATATTGCTTTGTTTGTAAACTCTTTACGAACAGTGCATCTTATTCTTCTGCCTCATCTTTAACTTCAAGGTTTTGATGATTGGCGGAAACCCCTATCTTACCCAAGCTCATGAAAACTCAGAGAAGCACTAGAATGCCATGTTGACCGCCTTAACAAGAAACAGTGAAACATAGAAAATAGGTGCAGGGGTAGGCTATTCGGCCCTTCGAGCCTGCACTTCCAAGGATCCAACGATCTTTGGAGCAAATTCCTCACCACAACGAATATAAACCTCACCTGCATTTTAATCCCCCCTCCCCCACCACACCACCTCCGGAATAGCAAGCACAGCGCCACTGATGATATGTTTTGTAACAACGTTACTATCGCACAGCGCCACTGATGGTAAGTTTTGTAACAACGCCACTATGTCAAACGTTTTATACACCTTGGTGGAGCGGGCGATACACCCTAGATCTCGAGGCCCTAAGCTTAAGCGTGTCTAGCTTATACGTAAATCAGGCCCTGAGATAGGGTGAATGCAAAGAGTCTTTTACCCAGAGTAGGGGAATCGAGAACCAGAGAACATAGGTTTCAGACGTGGGGTGAAAGGTAGGAACCTGATGGGCAAATGCATTACACAGTGGATGGTGGGTGTATGGAACGAGACGCCAGAGGAGGTAGTTGAGGCAGGTAATATCACAATGTTTAAAATACTTTTGGACAGCACATGAATATGATAGATGTCGATGGATATGGGCCAAACGTAGACAGGTGGGACAAGTGTAGATGGGGAAAGATGGTTGATGGGCCAAACGCAGACAGGTGGGACTGGTGTAGATGGGGAATGATGGTTGATGGGCCAAACGCAGACAGGTGGGACTAGTGTAGATGGGGAAAGATGGATATAGGCCAAACGCAGATAGGTGGGACTAGTGTAGATGGGGGATGGTGGTTGATGAAGGGAAGTTGGGCTGAAGTGTCCATTTCCACGCTGTTGGACTAACTATTGTTTACGCAGTCCCATGGTGGTGTTCAGTTTCTCTTGCGCTCCCTGTTTTCACAAACACAACCCTTGACTCCCTTCAATCCCGGGAGGCCATTCGATGTTGTTCCCAGCTGCACAACAACGTTGCCCCACTTGCTCTCCCTGCCCGACCAAATCACCCCGGACAAATGTAGTTGACAGGCAGTTGGATATAAGGAATTGTAGATGCTGTTTCGCCAAACGAAATACACCGAGTGCTGGAGTAACTCAGCATGTCAGGCGGCATCTCTGGGAAACATGGATCGGTGACTTTTCGGGTCGGAACCTTTCACATTCTCGTCTGAAGAAGGTTCCCGACTAGAAAAGTCATTTTATCATTGTTATCCAGAGATGATGTCTGATGTCTGTTACTCCAGCACTTTGTGTATTTTTTGTTGTAAACCGGCATCTGCAGTTCGTAGTTTCTGGTGATAGCTGGATATATATGAGGGGAGTATTAGCAGGTGGGCGGAGGAAGTGAAAAAAGACGAGAGGTGAAAAGGAGATAAAATGGGGGCCAGTAGAAAACAGACAATAAACAATAGACAAAAGACAATAGGTGCAGGAATAGGCCATTCGGCCCTTCGAGCCCTCACCGCCATTCAATGTGATCATGGCTGATTATCCACAATCAGTACCCCGTTTCTGTCTTCTCCCCATATCCCCTGACTCCGTTATTTTTAAGAGCCCTATCTAGCTCTCACTTGAAAGCATCCATACAACCAGCCTCCACCTGAGGCAAGAATTTCACAGTCACAACTCTCTGTGAGAAAAAGTGTTTCCTCGTCTCTGTTCTAAATGGCTGTCCCCTTATTCTTAAACAGTGACCACTTCTGTATGGAGTATGGAGAGGGGTGAAATATAAAACAGGAGAGATCTGGGTGGAAGGGAACAGGGGAGGGAAAAGATGGCAAGAAAGGGGTGTAATGGACTTCTTCAATACCACCCCACTCCCTCAGTGTCGCACAGTGTGACGCTCCCTCCGCACCGCCCCTTCGACAGTGCGGCGCTACCCCGGTACCGCCCCTCCCACAGTGTGACGCTCCCTCCGCACCGCCCCTTCCACATTGTGACACTCCCTCGGTACCACACCTCCCACGGTGCCGCGGTCCCTAGGTACAACCCCTCCCACAATGGGGCGCTCCCTCGGTACCACCCCTCCCACAGTGGGGCGCTCCCTCCGCACCGCCCCTCCCACAGTGCGGCGCTCCCTCAGTACTGCCCCTTCCATAGCGCCGTGTTCCCTCGCTGGGATTGGCACCCTGGGCTGAATTCCCCGCCAGCGGTTTCTGCTGTGCTCCGCAGCTGGCGAGTGCCGGCAGCGAGTCGGGCTCTGGCTGGGAGTGGGGTCTGGATCTCTCCGCCAACCCTTCGCCGGCCTCAGGGCCCCTGTATTTCCGTTCACTCCTTGAGCCGCTGGCTGGGCATCATGCGCCGCTCCGCCGCCGGTCGATCTCCGGCCGTCCCAACCCCCTATTTCCCCTCTCCCGGTCCCCGACACAATGCATTTCGTTGTCTCTGTACTGTACACTGACATTGACAATTAAAATTGAATCTGAATCTGATGTGAGGGGCTGTCGGCGTCACAGTCCGGGCAGCGTTACACCGAGCCATGAGGTCAGCGGCGAGCTAGAGTCCCGGGGACCGAGGGGTGGAACAGGCGAGTTGGGGAGCTTAGATAGGGATCCCGTCGTGGAGCCTACCAGACCTTATTGGCCTCTGTGTCCTAGGAATGGAGGGGGCGGGGGGGGGGGGGGGGGGGGGGGGGGGGGGGGGGGGCAGGATACTGGGAGGAGGGGGCTTATTTATTATAATCTGGAGGTAGACAAAAATGCTGGAGAAACTCACCGGGTGAGGCAGCATCAATGGAGCGATGGAAATAGCAACGTTTCGGTTCAAGACCTTTCCTTCTCCAAACTCATTAGAGACCCCCTTTCAGACCCTTCTTCAGACTTCATACTCCCTCTGCCAGCTCTCGAACAGCAAAAGGCACCTCATAGTCCACCACTATCTCACTTGCCTCTTAGAATCTGGAAGTCATATTAAGCTTTGGTTAGGCTGCATTAGGAGGATATGTCCCTGCAAACATCAAACAAACCGAAAGCCCATGGTGGCGGCTCGATTTAATGGAATCGGTAGACGCTTCTTCGGACACGTAATTATAATGTCTGAAGAAGGGTCTCTACCGGAAACGTCGCCCATGGATAGACAGTCCGAACCGTGTATCCATCGGGTGTGGGGATGTCAATGACGACAGGATGAAGTTCTACGCAGAAAGTGATGGGTGCCTGAACTTGTGCTGCCAGCGGTGGTGGAGGCTGATACGGTAGTGGCATCACGAGACATGTGGATGGGCACGTGCATAGGTAGGAATGTAGGGATATATCACGTGCTTGTCCGGGACAAGGGATTGGCATTATGTTCAGCACAGACATTGTGGGCTGAAGGGCCTGTGCCTGTGCTGTTCTGTTGTATGAAATGGGCGATTGAGGGGAAGGAGTGTGTGGTCTGGAGACTAGGAGGTGTGGGTGGGTTGGACCAGGAGACTGAGAGAGAACGTGAGGGGGTCGGACAGGAAGCTGTGGATGTGTGGGAGGCAGAGTAGTGAATCCGTATATTCGCATGAGAGGTCCGTCATCCCATCTCGTCCATGTCGAGCAAGATGCTCTATCAACGCCAGTCCCATTTACCCGCGTTTGACTTATATTCCGCAAAACCTCTCCTTGGATAGATTATCGTGAGTATGTGGAACGAGCAGCTGGAGGAGGTAGTAGAGGAGGGTACAAATTGAACGTTTAAATGCACTTAGGCGGATACATGCATACTTTAGTGTAGTGTGGTATGGCCATGTGTACCGAGGTACTGTGATGAGATTTTGCCTGCATGCTATGCAATCAAAGAAGAGATCGGAGGGAGTGCAGAGAAGGTTCACCAGACTGATTCCTGGGATATCAGGACTGTCTTATGAAGAAAGACTGGATAGACTTGGTTTTTTACTCTCTAGAATTTAGGAGATTGAGAGGGGATCTTATAGAAACTTATAAAATTCTTAAGGGGTTGGACAGGCTAGATGCAGGAAGATTGCTCCCGATGTTGGGGAAGTCCAGGACAAGGGGTCACAGCTTAAGGATAAGGGGGAAATCCTTTAAAACTGAGACGAGAAGAACTTTTTTTCACACAGAGATTGGTGAATCTCTGGAACTCTCTGCCACAGAGGGTAGTTGAGGCCAGTTCATTGGCTATATTTAAGAGGGAGTTAGATGTGGCCCTTGTGGCTAAGGGGATCAGAGGGTATGGAGAGAAGACAGGTACGGGATACTGAGTTGGATGATCAGCCATGATCATATTGAATGGCGGTGCAGGCTCGAAGGGCCGAATGGCCTACTCCTGCACCCAATTTCTATGTTTCTATGTTTCTATTATACGTGCCTACAACTCATACCGTCCACAGATCACATATAAAGAATAAAGTGCATCATTTAGTGGATTTAAAGGGACACGGCTCAAACAGAACATCGAACAGTACAGAAACAAGTCTTCCAACTCACAATGTCTTTGCCAAACATGATGCCAAGTTAAACCAGTCTCCTCTGCCTGTACGTGGACCAACTCCGTCCATCGTTCTATTCCTTACATATCCATGTGCATATCTAAGCACATCTGAAACGTCATTATTGTATCTGCCTCAAACATTACCAGTGTAAACCAGGCACCCACCACTCTCAGGATAAAACACTTATCTTGCCAAATCTTCTTTAAACTTTCCCTCTCTCACCTTAAATTTATGCCCTTCAGTCTTCGATGTTTCCATACTGGGGAAAATATTCTGTCTGCCCACCATATGTAATAATTGTATATACTGCTATCAGGTCTCCCCTCAACCTGCCATGTTCCAGAGAATTGCGGGCAAATGAGACAAATTCAGAATGCAACATGGTCGGCATGGGCAAGGTTGGCTGAGGGCCACGTTTCTGTGCTGCCCAGCTCAATATTCCATAACAGAAATCAGAAAAGCCTGGTCATTACAGGCTCTAACCTCTCCATCATCCAATGGATTTACATGAGGTACTGACCAGAGCATCAACGGCCCATACCACCCTGGTCACGCTCTCACCTCATTGCTACCATCGTGAGGAAGGTACCAGAGCCTGAAACCCGTCCTCCAGCTTCAAGAACAGCTTATTCCCAGCAACCACCAGGCTCTTGAACATTGCCCTACCCTAACCTCAACAACTATGATCCATTGTGGAATATGTCTTTCGGTTAAACCTATGATCTCCAGTTTTACACTGTTATTCATTCATAGTATGTTGTTATTAATGTATTATATTATTGAGTAATGTGTTATTTGTGTGTTGTTGGGTTTACAGGCCCGTAAAGCTGCAGCAACCTGCAATCCTGGTGGCTAAACATCTTAATTCTCTACCCCATTGGCACACTGACCTTCCCGTCCCAGGCCTCATCCATTGTCAAGATGAGGCCAAATTCAAATTGGAGGAACATCATCATATTTCGCTTGGTATGTATATTGATATATCTAACTTCAAGTAACCTCGGCATTACCTCTCTCCCCATCCCCCCCCCTCCCCCCCCAAGTAGCATCAGCTTATTGTTTTCTCCAAATAAGAAGCTAACAATGCCCTGTTTCCTTTGTCATCGATGCGTGTTGGCATATCTTTGTTCTATATCTGTCTACATCATCGCTTATATCTCTCGTTTTCCTTTCCCATGACGTTCAGTCTGAAGAAGGGTCTCGACACGAAACGTCACCCATTCCTTCTCTCCAGAGATTCTGCCTGGCACGCTGATATACGCCAGCTTTTTTGTGTCTATTATTGACAATGTCATCGTTCTGTTGCGATACACATGATAATTAAACACTGTTGATTCGCTTGACCAGAGCAAACATGAATACATTGTTATGGCAATGGCAGAAAAAACGTGGCTTTTGTCCAGACGAAGAGTGAACGTCTGAAAGTCAGATCTTTCACAGCGTTCCCATCAGCTGCTGTATTTCTGGCTCAAGGCCCAGTGTTCCCACTTTTGCATTCCCAGGGGGTGGAAGGGGAGATGGGGGGGGGGGGGCACAGTTGGTACGTCCTGTTGTTGACGACGCTGGAGTACATGACAGGGTCAGCCGATGATCAGTCAGAGGAATAACACATGACAATGATATCCTATGGCTGATCAGCAGACTGGAGCAGTACACCGTGGCAATGATAGAGTTGTGTGAACAGTGGACTTGAATGCCGCTAAGTTGGAAAGGGTGCAGGGAAGATTGAGGACAATGTTGTCACGACTCGAAGGAGTGGTTGGGCAGAATAGGACTTTATTGCTCGGAGCGCAGAAGGTAGAGGGGTGACCTTCTGGAGGTGTATAAATGATCGCGGGGGTATATGTTGAGATTGCTTTAACCGTAATAAGAGAATAAAGAACACGAACGGGGTTAATGGGATAATGGGAACCTGAGGGGTAACATTTCCACACAAATAATGGTGGTGGGAATACAAAACAAGCTGTCAGAGATTGGAGGCAGGTACAATCACATACTTCCAAATACATTCGGGCAGGAACATGCGAAGGAAAGGGTTAGAGGGAGATGGGGGAAATGGTTAGATGGAGCACGTTGGTCGGTTTCTGTGTTGTGTGACTATTGACTCTAATTCTGTAAATGTATCACAGCTTGGTTTGACAACATCTATGCCCAAGACCAATATAAATGGTAGAGAGTTGTGGGTATAGCCCAGTCTCTCACACAGACCAGACTTCCACCTCACCTTTTTTACTCTTCTCCCATTGTCACATAGTACCAGATTCATGAAAAGCTTTTTCCCGCTGTTATCTGACGACTGAACATCATTTCATAAGCTAAGGATGTCTGAAGGTTTGAAGGTTTCAATGTCAGTTTATTGTCACATGTATTCTCGATCGGCCTGTCCACCTTCTTGCAGCACTTACAACTTTTATCGGCACTTTATCTGTAGCTGCATATTTTCCCCAGGTTCAAGAATAACTTCTTCCCACAACTATCAGTCTCCATAAAACACGGCACAACACTAACCCAGCAACGTGCAGGTGATGTTTCGGGTCAGAAACCTTCTTCATGTGGATCAATTTGAAGAAGAGTCCCGACTGGAAACGTTACCTTGACAAGTTCTCCAGAGATGTTGCCCTATCCAGCACTGTATATCTTTTTTTTGTAAACCGGCATCTGCAGTTCCCTTTTTCTACTAACTTCAGCAAAAAATACCTGCTATGGACTTTGATTTGGTTGCACTGTCGACTTTGGTTTTTCACTATTATGACATGTGTATCTAGTATTGCTGATTATTAGAATTGCATTGTTAATCATTGCATATGTATTTGTGTTATGGTGTTAATAAGCCTGTAAAGCTGCAGCCAATAGTTGGCCTGACGCTGATATATTTTACGTAAACACTCTGGACTCTTGCTTCTCTATGCACACCACACTGATGACCCTGTGTGTGTGCTTTGATGGCAGCATGTTTAGTATGATGTGACTGCGTAGCACATGAAGTTTTGCGCTGTATCTCGGTATATAATATGACAATAAATTAATACGAATGCCACGCGAGAAACTGCAGATGAAAAAAAAAGACTCACATGCTGGAGTAAATCAACGGAGAACATGAATAGGTAACGTGTCAGGTTGGGACCTTTCCTCACATCGGACCCGAAACATCACCTATCCCGGTTCGCCAAAGATGTTGCCTGACCCGTTGAGTTACTCCAGCACTTCGTGTCTTCTTTTAATACCAATGTCACAACAGTTAACACGCATCTGACGCGCTGTCGCCAAGGTATAGTCAGCTGAGGATAAGCTGCTGGTAAATGGGATCAGTAAAGATGGATGCTAGTGGTCAGCACAAACATGGTGGGCCGAAAGGGCTGTTCCTATTCACGGTGGCGCAGCGACAGAGATGCTGCCTTCCAGCGACAGAGACCCAAGATCGATTCTGAATATGTGTGTACGCAGTTTGCAGATTCTCCTCGTGACCGCGTGCGTTTTCCGGGATCTACAGTTTCCTCCCATGCTCCAAATAAATCCTTGTTTATAGGTTAATTGGCTTGCTATACATGTAAATTGTCCCTAGTGTGTCGGATAGTGTCAGTGTGCGGGACCGCTGGCCAGCGGTGACTCGGTCTGAAGGGCCTGCTTCATACATTCATAAGTAATATGAGCAGAATTAGGCCATTCGGCCCATTAAGTCTAATCCACAATTCAATCTTAGCGGATCTGTCTTTCCTTCACAACCCCATAACCTCTGAAACTCGTACTAATCAATAACCTTTCTATCTGTTATAATTATATCAATTTACTTGGCCTCCACTGCTTTCTGTGGAAATGAATTCCATGGATTCATTTCTCTCTGACTAAATAAATCCCTCCTGATATCTTTCCAAAATGACCGTCCTTTAATTCTGAGGCTTTGACCTCTGGTCCTAGACTCCCCGCGCTATATCTCTAAATGAATCTAAACAAAACTAAACTAAACTAAACAAAAAACTAAACTACACTAAACTAAACTACACTAAACTACACTAAACTAAACTAAACTAAACTAAGTTAAGCTAAACTAAACTAAACTAAACTAAACTAAGCTAAACTAAACTAAACTAAGCTAAACTAAACTAAACTAAACTAAACTAAACTAAACTAAAATAAACTAAACTAAACTAAACTAAACTAAACTAAACTAAAACAAACCAAATCAAACTAAACTAAACTAAACTAAACTAAACTAAACTAAACTAAACTAAACTAAACTAAACTAAACTAAACTAAACTGTATAACATCAGCGTTCTCTGTTTCCCTTCAGATCGCAAGCCCATTGTCCTTGGACCATTTTCAGTTAACCCAAAGAAAGCAATGTAATTCAGAGAAATATAATTCGTTGAAACCACAGTTGTAAACATTTTGCATAACGTCTTTTGTTTTTTTTGTCCTATTTATAAAGAACAAACTTCCCCTTATTTTACTTCGGAGTCACGTGAGTGACTACGTGAAGAAGCCCGCCCCAGGACGCATTGCGGCATTACGTTTCAGCAGGCAAAGCGGCAGGCGGGAGACAGGGCTCCCGCAGAAACGAGAAAAACTAAGTTTAGGTAAGTACTTACGTTTAATTTTACAGCCCCTTTGCGTCTGCATGCAAGCGGCCCCCTTGGACTCCGGGAGGAGTTTTTTCCGTTCGCGGGAGGGGAGGAAAGACGCTACCAGGACCGCACTCACGGCGGACCATGGATGGGAGCTGTGCCGGTGCGGTAACTCTCCAGGGGCGACATCAAGAGAGCGCAGGAAGACGGCGCTTGCACTGCGTTGGAGGTCCCCTCAGTCCTCGCTCGCCCTCGAGTACTGCCCAAGTGAGGCAGGCAGGCGGGCGGGCGGGGGCTTCCGACATTTTCGGAGCCGGTAAGGGGACCCACTGTGCAGTGCTGGCGTGAGTGCGCTGCAGCCCGAGTGCAGGTGAGCAGCAGCCCGAGTGCAGAGAGAGAGAGAGAGCGAGGACCGCTAATCAGCGCCCCGCTCCCGACACTGCACCAAGCCCGTCAGCATCAGCTGCGGGCTGGGGGGAAAATGCTGCACCTGCCCGCTCGACGAAAGAACGTCATTGGGCAGCAACAGGCGGTAGGAACGCTTACCGGGCGGTCCGCTAACCCGACACCGCGACCGAGCCAGCCCGCTAGCACCTGAGCAGCGGGCTGGATGTGTGTAAAACCGGGCGGTGGAGCCGACATCGGACTGGGAGGTCTCTCCACCCAGTAGGGGGAGAGACAGCCGCCTGAGCTGCAGGAGCGGCTCTTGGGCATTGGAAAGGTGAGTTTGCAGTTGTGTTTTATTGCAGGTTTCAGGAACACAACGCAAAAACTCGCAAAGAGAAACTGCCCCGCTCCAACTCTACCAGCGGGGCAGCAACCGGCGGCAGCGTCGCTCGCGGAGCGTTTTTCGCTATCCTTGAGACCGAGCCAAGCCCAGTCTCGCCAGAGCCTGCACGGCGGACTGGGAAAGCGGCCAGGAAGCCAAACGGCCGGTCGTCTCCGATTCGTCGGAGGGGACATGTCTCTACCAAAGCAGAAGAGAGACAGCCGCCTGAGTTGCATTTAGCAGCTCCTGGAGGAGAAGGTCTACCGGGAACAGCAGCGCTCCCGGCGAGACAGGACAGGCACCTCCTCCATAGTGTCGTTCAGGCACTGCCCTTTGCTACCCTCATACCACGGGTTGGAGCAGGAGGCTAGCATTGGTGACCAGGGCAGGGCTGGTCTGCAAATAGGGCAGGCGGACAAAATCGGGAGTATGCATGGGGTGCAGTATCAGGAACAGCTGTTGGGTGTGGTGGACCGCTTCGTAGCAACCCCACGGGCTGGAGCACCGCCGAGCCAAAAAATGGCAGCCAGCACAAACCTCTACTGAAGAAGGTGCTCGCCGAGGTGCTGCAAGAATATACAGCACCAGAGAACTGTGAGGCCCTTAAGGGGAAAGCCTCAAGCAGCAAAATCTGTGAATGTGGGGGCCCTTATGCGGGCATAAAAACTCAAGCTACAGCGGATCCGAAGGCTCCTGACGTCAGCTATCACAGCCTATGCTCGTTCTGTGGAGACAACGAAGATGAACACATACCAGCAGAAAGTGCGGGTATTAAGGTGTACCACACAATTCGAACTAAACAATCTCCGAAGGGAAATATAAGACCTGCCCTCAATCTCAAAATTTGCAGGCTTGAGCACAGCCCCAGCTGCGGAGGCAGACTCACTGCTATTTGGGAGAGATCTGAACAAAAAGCTGAAGGAGATGGAAGAGGCATCAAAAACCTTCGGCATCATGAGGGCAGGCCCCGGGACGAGCTAACCACAACTTCCGATACCCAAGCAGCAGCACCCCACGGCATCCACCAGTCGACGTCTAGAATATGGGACTGGTGAACGCTTGGGGCCGCATTATCCCCAAAGATCTTTCAGATCAGGGCCCGCCGCGGACCCCCTGGAAAATGCGCCTCCCCCCAACGTCGCCAGCACGTCGTCAGAACAAAAGCACTCAGAAAACAGAAAAGACAAAACCGCCAATAACCATGGAGGTAGGTGGGTCTGGTTCCTACCAGCATATAGAGCGCTTTCCTGGACCATCTTGGGTTTCATATTAATTCAGTCCACGTAACTATTATGTTGCCAAGAGACAACATAGTTGAATCGACACAAACAAGCAAATTAATGGTCAACAAACTACCAACTACTCGACAAGTAACAGAGTAATTGGGAAAAATTGTAGCATTTCTGTCTACATGATTCAGATCTTAGTATCATAAACAACATATAGGTTGCCATTGAGCTTCTCATGAAGTTACCCACTGAAGTAATATCAGAAAGACAGTGGTGGGGTTACCACTTATACTGGGCATTAATTATCTAAAAAATGTTCGGGTGAATTTATGAGTTTTTTAAAGCACTTGCATGAATGGGTATAAATAGACTACACGACGAAGGTGGCCTATATTAACCATATGGGCAGCATAAAGTCGGTATCATATGACAAGTTGGTCAAAACAATTTGGCAATGGTATATCCAAAGATTTATTTGACTATCAACAACTTACCTGCCAGGTAAGCAAAATACAGTGACAGACACCAGGTCACATAAAATTAAGGACAACATCAATTAGATGTTTTCATATAAGTTTTAACAAAACTATCAAGCTATATGACGCAACAGATATTAATGCATTTCATTGTCTCTGTACTGCACACTGACAATGACAAATTAAAATTGAATGTAAATCTGATATCGATTATTTGCATCAACGCTATATCACCAGGTGTTTGGGGATGTCCTATGTATGTCGCGGGGGAAACCAGACCCTGGGGCAGTGGAATCTTCATTGAAAATTTCTCTGGGACAGATAGTTCCAGCAGAAAGCTCGTCAGCTATATATATTAACTTTTCTGACCTATAGGTCATATTGTCATTCAAGAATGTATTTATAATATTGATAGACAAATGCGTTTCACGCTGCATTGGTGAAATTAATTCTATGTATTTTTCCCTTCTGCCTCACCAATCGAGAACAACGCACATAACAAAAGGATTCTGCTTCAGGTATTTGATAGTACCTGACGGACTTACGCAGCCATTGTTCACAATACGCCATGACATGGTTGTTGAAACTTGGATGGTATTTCTCAGTACCCAGAATTATTAACAATCGGAGCCGGGCACAAGTCAACTGTGCCATGGGAAAAATCAAGCTCCTGAGTTGCAGATTCTGCACAAGCCTCATCTGGGACTGGGATTGTTATACTGAACCATCGACACCATGTCAGCATTCTTCTGAACATCCACTGGACTATAACACTTGTCCAGCATCAAGAGAAGTACTGCAAGGATACAGGGATAACCTACTCATCCGATACAGTTAATACGAACTGGAATTCCTGGAGAACCTTCATCACGATGAAGGATTCGGCTACAGTACCATCAACACAGCTAGAATTGCCCTGCCTGTTCTTTTTCAAAACAGCTACAGGACAACAGGCCATGGGGTCACACTGGCTGGTGGTAAATCTTTGAAGGGTATTAAAACTCTAACCCCCTAGACCAGGTACACCCATATATGGGATGTCACAGTGGTATAACCATACCTCAGGGGATACCCACCAGCCAGATCCCTAAACCTGAACATTCTATGCACTAAACACACATGTTGAAGGCACACGGAGCAGCACAGAGGGTCCAGTCACTACTCCTATTTACAACTGGACACCATGCTCATAGCTTCAGACCAGATCTCTATCATTGTCCAGGGAATGGTCAAACCAAACCAGGAACACCTTATCCAGTCATAAAACCCGGGCTTACCCGCCAAGAAACACGGTAATGTGCCATGACCCTATTACCTTACATAGACACAACCTAATTATTCGAGGGAGATGAAAAGCCTTGTGGGTTGGTCACAAAAAACCTTGTGGTCGGGTAACAAGCCTTTTTGAGATGGCTCAAGCAGGTATTAAAGCTCCTGGGATAAAACTAACATGTACAAAGTTTTCATTCCACAGGACAAGCTTCCACGTCAACGGCAAAAGAATGGACGTGCCTGTAAACCGCATCCTGGCTACAGCAGAATGGTGGGGGTAAACGTTCAGAGAAATAATTTATTATAAACTGTTGACAAAACCTGTTTTTATTTGCAGGAAAGATTCCAATCTGCAAATGTTTAAATTAGCCAAGGGGAGCATCTAAATTTCTTCAGTGTTATTGTAAAAATACCATTGCTTTTCTATAAACAGATTCATTGGTTGATTATGATAACACGCTTCCCCCCTCAAAGGCTTCGGCAGCGAGTGATATAAAGCTGTTACACGGTTTGAAATCACAGAAGCTTTGAAATCTTCACGTAGTCACTCACGTGACTCCGAAGTAAAATAGTAAGATTAAACGAGAACTTACCAGTTTGAAGTTTGATCTGTATTTTATGAGGAGTTACGATGAGGGATTACGTGCCCTCCGCTCCCACCCTCATTACATGGATCAAACTGATAAATTGATGTCTCTTTGTCTTTACTATGTTACTTCAAATACTTGTGTCTATCTGTGATTCCACACCGCTGCTTTGAAGTATGCCGCAATGCGTCCTGGGGCGGGCTTCTTCACGTAATCCCTCATCGTAACTCCTCATAAAATACAGATCAAACTTCAAACTGGTAAGTTCTCGTTTAATCTTACTATTTTAGTGCACACCCTGCAAAAAGCTTCTGGCTGTAAATCCATCCAAACACTTTCTTCCACTCTGCATGGCCAAAGTGGCCCCCACCAGCGACACCTCTGACGTCCCATGTGGCCGTATCTGAGGATGGAGACTCCCTCATTCTCGTTGCTTAAACACTGCCCCTCGCACTCCCCACCACTCCAATCACCTCTGCTCTCCTTGCCCCATTTAGTTATAGTCATATAGCATGGAAACTGGCCTTTCAGCCCAACTTGATGCCGACCAAGGTGCCCCATATAAAGTATTCCTATTTGCCCGTGTTTGGTCTAAATCCCACTCAATCTTTCCTATCCATGTATCTGTCTAAATATCTTTTAAACTGTATTTTGAGTATCGGTTCAGTTCACGTTAATGGAAACATATTGTTAAGCTTGAAAGGATTCAGAAAAGATTTACGAGGATGTTGCCATGTCTAGAGGGTGTGAGCTATAGGGAGAGGATAGGTAGGCTGGGTCTCTATTCCATAGAGCGCAGGAGGATGAGTGGGTTTCTTATAGAGGTGTACAAAATCGTGAGAGGAATATAATGGGTAGATGCGCAGAGTCTCTTGCCCAGAGCAGGGGAATGGAGGTCCAGACTGCGAAGGTTCAAGATGAAGTGGAAACGATTTATTAGGAATCCGAGGGCTTTTTCACACAAAGGATGGTGGGTGTGCGGAACAAGGTGCCAGAGGAGGTAGTTGGAGCTGGGACTATCCCATCGTTAAAGAAACAGTTAGACAGGTACATGGAAAGGACAGGTTTGAAGGGATATGGACCAAGCTCAGGCAAGTAGGACTGGGATAGCTGGGCCAGTTGTTGGCCAGTTTGGGCAAGCTGGGCCGAGGGGCCTGTTTCCAAACGGTGTCACTCCAGGACTCTATCAATGCTATTAAAATATCTGCATCAACTATCTTCTCTGGCAGCGTGTTCCATATATCCACAACCTTCTACAACTCAGGTTCATATTAGCTGTTTCCCCTCATATCTCTGTCCTCTGGTTCATGATTCCCCTACTCTGGGTAAAAGACTGTGCATTCGCCCTAACTATTCCCCTCGTATGTTGTAAAACATACTTGTCTAATAAAGTATTATTGTGATTGTGATGATTGTATACATCTTTATAAGGTCACAGCCTGCAGCGCGCCAAGGAATAGTTCCACCCTGCCCAATCTTTCCCCATTGCTCAGGCTCTCGAGCCCAGGTTTGGAGTCGGGACGCTTATTTGAACACGTAATGTGAATGTCTGAAGAAGGGTCTCCACCGGAAACGTCGCCCATTCCCTCTCTCCTGAGATGCTGCCTGTCCCGCTGAGTTACTCCAGCATGTTGTGTCTATCTTCGATTTAAACCAGCATCTCCAGTTCCTTCCGACACAGCTATAAGGAGAGGTTGGGCAAACGTGCATTATTTTCTCAGGAAGACTGGAAGTTCAGGGAAAACCTGATAGATCTAAAAAATAACGAGAGATATAGACAGGATAGACAGTCCGAACCGTTTACCCAGGGGGAGGGGGGTGCCAATGTAGATAGCATGAAGTTTGACGCTGAGAGTGATGGGTGCCTGGAATGTGCTCCCACAGGTGGTGGAGGCTGGCAGTGGTAGTGGTATCAAGAGACATTTGGATAGGCACATGGATAGGTAGGGAATGGACCGATATATCACGCGCCTGTCCCGGGATAAGGGATTGGCATTATGTTCAGCACAGACATTGTGGGCTGAAGGGCTTGTTTCTGAGATGTTCTGTTGTATGAAATGTGAGATTGGGGGAAGGAGTGTGCGGTCTGGAGACTGGGGGGTGGGGTGAGTTCGACTATGAGACTGAGAGAGAGCGTGAGGGGGTCTGACAGGAAGTGTGGATGTGTGGGAGGCAGAGCACTGAATTCGTATATTCGCATGAGAGCAGGTCCGTCATCCAAACTCGTCTTTGGCCGAGCAAGATGCCCTATCAATGCGAGTCCTATTTACCCGCGTTTGGCCTATGTTCTGCAAGACCTCTCCTCGGATATATTATCGTGGCTATGTGGAAAGAGCAGCTGGAGGAGGTAGTAGAGGTGGGTACAAATTGAAAGTTTAAATGTACTTAAGCGGATACACTCATAGTTTAGTGTAGTTGGGTATGACCATGTGTATCGAGGTAATGTGATAAGATTTTGCCTACATGCTATACAATCAAAGAAGAGATTACGCGTGATTACAAATCATGCCGTCCACAGATCACAGATAAAGAATAAAGGGTGCATCATTTAGTTGATTTAACGGGACATGGCTCAAACAGAACATCGAACAGTACAGGAACAAGTATTCCAGCTCACAATGTATTTACCATACAGAATGCCAAGTTAAACCAATCTCCTCCACCTGCACGTGAACCAACTCCCTCCATCCTTCTATTCCTTACATATTCATGTGCATATCTAAACACCTCTGAAACGCCACTATCGTATCTGCCTCCACCACTACCAGTGTAGACCAGGCACCCACCACTCTCAGTATTAAAGACTTATCTTGCCAAACCTTCTTTAAACTTTGCTCCTTTCACCTTAAATGTATGCCCTTCAGTCTTCGATGTTTCCATACTGGGGAAACGATTCTGTCTGTCCACCCTATGTAATAGTTTTATATAGTGCTATCAGGTCTCCCCTCAACCGTCCATGTTCCAGAGTATAGTAAGATTAACTATACCAGATACGAGAACTTACCAGTTTGAAGTTTGATCTTTATTTTATGAGGAGTTACGATGAGGGATTGCGTGAAGAACCCCGTACAGCCCCCACGTGCGTCAATCTTCAAAGCAGCGGTGTTAAATCACAGATAATAGTGACTGAAATCTAGTCTTCTTTCATTTTACTAATATATTTCAGTCACTATTATCTGTGATTTAACACCGCTGCTTTGAAGATTGACGCACGTGGGGCTGTACGGGGTTCTTCACGCAATCCCTCATCGTAACTCCTCATAAATCAGTATCTGCTCCTGCATAACTCAACTCCGTTTTAATACCTGGCAAGATCTGAGCAGATACTTTCTTATAACGTTTTTTGTAACTAACAATCATAGTTAGCTCAGAGTCTCGAAGGCTCTTGGTGACCTTGACGTATTATAATCATGTAACCATATAAGAATTACAGCACGGAAACAGGCCATCTCGACCCTTCTAGTCCGTGCCGACCACGTATTCCCCCCTAGTCCCATATACCTGCGCTCATACCATAACCCTACATTCCTTCCCCGTCCATATAACTATCCAATTTATTTTTTACATGATAAAAACGAACCTGTCTCCACCACCTTCACTGGAAGCTCATTCCACACAGCCACCACTGTCTGAGTAAAGAAGTTCCCCCTCATGTTACCCATAAAATTATGTCCCTTAATTCTCAAGTCATGTCCCCTTGTTTGAATCTTCCCGAATCTCGGTGGGAAAAGCTTATCCACGTCAACTCTGTCTATCCCTCTGATCATTTTAAAGACCTCTATCAAGCCCCCCCTTAACCTTCTGCGCTCCAAAGAATAAAGCCCTAACTTGTTCATCCTTTCTCTGTAACTTAGTTGCTGAAACCCAGGCAACATTCTAGTAAATCTCCTCTGTACTCTCTCTCTATATAGTTGACGTCATTCCTATAATTAGGCGACCAGAATTGTACACCATACACCAGAATTGGCCTCACCAATGCCTTGTAGAATTTTAACATTACATTCCAACTCCTATACTCAATCCGCTGATTTATATAGGCCAGCACACCAAAAGCTTTCTTTACCACCCTATCTACATGAGATTCCACTTTCAGGGAACTGTGCACAGTTATTCCCAGACCCCTCTGTTCACCTGCATTCTTCAATTCCCTACCATTTACCATGTACGTCCTATTTTGATTTGTCCTGCCAAGATTTAGCACCTCACACTTATCAGCATTAAACTTAATCTGCCATCTTTCAGCCCACCCTTCCAACTGGCATTAATCTCTCTGTAGACTTTGAAAATCTACTTCATTATCCACAACCCCACCTATCTTAGTAGCATCTGCATACTTGCTAATCCAATTTACCACACCCTCATCCAGATCATTGATGTACATGACAGACAACAGTGGACCCAACACAGATCCCTTTGGCACCCCACTAGTCACTGGCCTCCAACCTGATAAACAACCATCCACCATTACTCTCTGGCATGTCCCTTTCAGCCACTGTTGAATCCATCTTGCGATTCCACCATTAATAGCCAACAATTGAACCTTATTAACAAACCTTTCGTGAGGAAACTTGTCAACGATCTTACTGAAATCCATATATACAACATCCACTGCTTTACCCTCATCAATTTCCCGAGTAACCTCTTCAAAAAAATTCAAGAAGTTTAGTCAAACATGACCTTCCTGGCAAAAATCCATGTTGACTGTTCCTAATCAGACCCTGTTTATCCTGACGGTTATATATATTATCTCTAAGTATACTTTCCATTAATTTGCCCACCACTGACGTCAAACTAACAGGTCTATAATTGCTAGGTTCACTCTTAGACCCCTTTTAAAACAATGTAACAACATGCGCAGTACGCCAATCCTCCGGCACTATTCCCGTTTCTAATGACATTTGAAATATTTCTGTCATAGCCCCTGCTATTTCTACACTAACATCCCTCAATGTCCTAGGGAATATCCTGTCCGAAGCTGAAGACTTATCCACTTTTATATTTCTCAAAAGTGTCAGTACATCCTCTTCTTTGAATCTCATAGTTTCCATAGCTATTCTACTTGTATCCCTTACCTCACATAATTCAATATCCTTCTCCTTGGTGAATACCGAAGAAAAGCAATTGTTCAATATCTCCCCCATCTCTTTTGGCTCTGCAGATAGCTGTCCACTCTGACTCTCTAATGGACCGATTTTATCCCTCGTTATCCTTTTGCTATTAATATAGTTGTAGAAACCCTTTGGATTTACTTTCACCTTACTTGCCAAAGCAACCTCATACCTTCTTTTAGCTTTTCTAATTTCTTTCTTAAGATTATTTTATCATTAATTATATTCCTCAAGCTCCTCATTTACTCCATGCTGCCTATAATTGCTGTAGATCTCTCTCTTTTTCCGAGCCAAGTGTAAAATTTCCCTTGAAAACAATGGCTCTTTCCAATTTTTACTATTTCCTTTCAACCGAACATGGAAC
This sequence comes from Leucoraja erinaceus, assembly GCF_028641065.1. Taxonomy (NCBI): domain Eukaryota; kingdom Metazoa; phylum Chordata; class Chondrichthyes; order Rajiformes; family Rajidae; genus Leucoraja; species Leucoraja erinaceus. Next base: position 139,495,454 of record NC_073378.1, on the reverse strand, counting down.
ATAAAGATTCTGTACTCTTAAAATGTCACCTTTAAATGCCCTCCATTTCTCTTCCACATCTTTCCAATAAAACAAACTGTCCCAATTTACACATTTTAAATCCTTTCGCATCTCCTCAAAGTTAGCCTTTCTCGAATCAAAAATCTCAACGCGAGGTCCAGTTCTGACCCTCTCCATAACTACACTAAACTACACTAAACTAAACTGAACTAAACAACTCTAAACTAAAGAAAACTAAACTAAACCAAACTACACTAAACTAAACTACACTAAACGACACTGTACTAAACTACACTAAACTACACTAAACTAAACTACACTAAACTACACTAAATTAAACTTCACTAAACCGCACTAAACCAAACTACACAACACTAAACAACACTAAACTACACTACACGAAACTACACTGAACTACACTAAACTTCACTACACTAAACTACACTACACAAAACTACACTAAACTACACTAAACTACACCAAACTAAACTGCACTAAACTAAACCAGTGGTGGAGCTCCACCCGTCGCGGCCTTGTCTGCTTCGGAAGCCGCGGTCTCCGGTAAGGAAGCGGCCGTTCCAGGTGTCCCTAGCCGCTGAGAGGACTCTCCCGACGACGGAGCACCATCTCCCGGTGAGAACGGCCTGGAACATCGGGCCTCCGTAGAGGCAACTGTGGAGGCCTCAATTGGCTCGACTATGGGTGAACTGGGGATGGGGACTGGACAGTGTGCCTTCCCTCATAATGGTAACCATTGTGGGGGGATGTTTCTAAGTTAAAGATCCTTATTGTTCCGTTTCCACGATGGCTGCCGGAAGGGAGTGTAGTCACTGGCGCGATTAGCTGCCACTTTATCTTTACTATTTATTTTTTATTTTTTTGTCGTTATTTTTTGTTTTGTTTCATTCCGCTTACATGTTTTGTATTCTGTTTACTAAATTTTGTAAGGTGTTCTTGAGAGTCTGGAAAGGCGCCCATAAATAAAATGTATTATTATTATTACTATTATTAACCTAAACTAGACTACACTAAAATACACTAAACTAAACTACACTAAACTAAACTAAACTACTCTAAACTAAACTACACTAAACTACTCAAAATTAAACTACACTAAACTACACTACACGAAACTAAACTAAACTAAACAAAACCTCACAACACTAAACTACACTAAACTATACTACACTAAACTACACTACACTAAACTACACTAAACGGCATAAAAACTACACTAACCTACACTAAACTAATCTAAACCACTAAACTACACTAAACTACACTAAAACAACACTAACCTACACTAAACTAATCTAAACCACTAAACTACACTAAACTTCACTAAAGCTACACTAACCTACACTAAACTAATCTAAACCACTAAACTACACTAAACTACAACAAACCAAACTAAACTAAACTAAACTACACTACACTAAATTAAACTAAACTACACTAAATTACACTAAACTACACTAATCTAAACTTAATTACACAAAACTAAACTAAACTACACTGAACTAAACTACATTAACCTACACTAAACTAAGCAAACCAAACCTCATTAGACAAAGATTCACCTATCTCCTCCAACCTCATCTACTGCATCCGCTGCTCCATAACCATATAACCATATAGCCAGCTGATTTATAACCATATACCCATATAACAATTACAGCATGGAAACAGGCCGTCTCGGCCCTACAAGTCCGTGCCGAACAATTATTTTCCCTTAGTCCCACCTGCCTGCACTCTTACCATAACCCTCCATTCCCTTCTCATCCATATGCCTATCCAATTTATTTTTAAATGATACCAACGAACCTGCCTCCACCACTTCCACTGGAAGCTCATTCCACACCGCTACCACTCTCTGAGTAAAGAAGTCCCCCCTCATGTTACCCCTAAACTTATGTCCCTTAATTCTGAAGTCATGTCCTCTTGTTTGAATCTTCCCTATTCTCAAATGGAAAAGCTTGTCCACATCAACTCTGTCTATCCCTCACATCATTTTAAAGACCTCTATCATGTCCCCCCTTAACCTTCTGCGCTCCAGAGAATAAATAACTAATTTAATCAACCTTTCTCTTTAACTTAGTTGTTGAAACCCAGGCAACATTCTAGTAAATCTCCTCTGTACTCTCTCTATTTTGTTGACATCCTTCCTATAATTGGGCGACCAAAATTGTACACCATACTCCAGATTTGTACAATTTTAACATTACATTCCAGCTTCTATACGCAATGCTCTGATTTATAAGGCTAGCATACCAAAAGCTTTCTTTACCACCCTGTCTATATGAGATTCCACCTTCAAGGAACTATGCTCGGTTATTCCCAGATCCCTCTGTTCAACTGCATTCTTCAATTCCCTACCATTTAGCATGTACGTCCTATTTTGATTTGTCCTGCCAAGGTGTAGCACCTCACATTTATCAGCATTAAACTCCATCTGCCATCTTTCAGCCCATTCTTCCAAATGGCCTAAGTCACTCTGTAGACTTTGGAAATCCTCTTCATTATTCACAACACCCCCTATCATTGCACCCTGCCTCAAGTGGTTGGAAACTGCACTTGCATTCGCTGGCCTTGCACCCTGCTTGAAGTGGTAGGAAATTGAACCTGAATTTGGTGGCCTTGCACCCTGCTCGAAGAGGTAAGATACTGCCCTTGAATTTGGTGGCCATGCACCCTGCTTGAAATGGTAGGAACATGGATTAGAATTTGGTGGCTTTGCACTCTGCTTGAAATGTAATTTCAAGAAGTAGCCGTGACTCAACTGCCAGTCCACCAGCCGTGAGTGAGCTGCCAGCACACGAGGCTTGAGGGACTGAGCTGCCATCCCAAGAATCCATTTGGCCCACAATGTCTATAATAACCCTCTGGAGACCAGTAATCCCTGCAGCCAACAACACCCATACCAGCGATCCAGAAATCCCCCCCCCCCACACACCCACTGCCCGCCAATATTGGAATTAGTGGAGAGGTGGAAGATTGCGTCGTGGGACCAGCCTTCCCGTGTGCACATGGGACCCAACGGCTCCCACTTAGCCTAGTGATTCTATAAATGTTATTAAAATATCTGCCTCAACTATCTTCTCTGACAGCGTGTTTCATACACCCACCACCTTCAGTGCGATACGTTTGCACCTCAGGATCCTGTTAGATGTTTCCCTTCATATCTCTGTCCTCTTGTTCATGTATCCCCATACTCTGGGTAAACGACCGTGCATTCGCCCTAACTATTCACCTCGTACGTTGCAAAACATACTTGGCAAATAAAGTACTATTGTGATTGTGATTGTGATGATTTTATACAACTTTATAAGACTACAGCCTGCTGCGCTCCAAGGAATAGTCCCACCCTGCCCAATCTTTCACCATAGCTCAGGCTCTCGAGCCCAGGAAACATCCTCGTAATTCTTCCCTTTATGGTTGTCAGCGCAATAGCACACATCCGACAGCAAGGCGACAAAACTGCTCGTACTATGCCAAGTGCAGCCTCACGAAATTGTCCACATTGCTTCTTCCTAATCTACAGACAGGGACCAAAATAGCCCTTCCAGCATTGACAGAGATTCACCTGCACCGCTCCAATCTCATCAACTGCATTCAGTGCTCTCGATACGGCCTTCTCTACAGCGCCGAGCCCAAATATTGACTATATAAAATAGAACAAGGATTCAGACTTTCGAAATCGAATGCATCGTTCCCTCAGTACTGCCCCTCCCATAATGCGGCTGTCCCTCGACATTTCGGATTGGGACTCGCCTTCTGACTCCAAAGATCTCAGAGAATCTACCTGCCCCAGTGATGCCTCGTTACGCCGGCACTTATTGTATATCTGGTATTAGTCGGCACCTACAGTTCTGAAGACTTCGTAAATCAGGAAAGGTAATGGCACCCCTTACATAGGAAGTATTAATGTAGGACTTAATGTCCCGTGGTGTACCGATGTTTTTGGTAGCAGGGACAGTTTCTCATCTGTGTGAACGGTTTTAATGAAAGTGTACCGAGAAGGTTGAATACGTTTGGAGATTACATTAAAATAGTTGGCTTTGTAGACAGTGAAGAAGGTGATCAAGAATTACAAAGATCTTGATTAGCTAGATCATTTTCTTTAGAGGTACACGATAAATTATTTTCCGTTGATGCTTGAACTATCAATGAAAGTCTATCCAATGTTCGGTGGAGAATGCACAGTAAAACCTCAGAGCCCTGGAAAGTGTGACAGAACAGAGAGGTTTGGAAATACAGGTGCATTATTCTCAGAAAGTGCCGAGACAGATGGCCAGAGTGGTGAAGACGGCATTTGACAGGTATGTCTTCATTACGAAGGGTATCGAGTACGTTGGGACGCCATGACGTAGCTGTCCAAGTCACTGATGAGACCACACTTGGAGTACTGTGTGTGTTCTCGTCGTCCAGATGTAAGAAATATGCCATAACGCTGGAAAGAGTGCACATGAGATTCGTGAAGATGTGACGTGTTTTTACTGGCTTTGTTTATGGAGAAAGGGCTGGCATTCTCTTCTTCGGAGTGTAGGAGGGCGAGGAACGGCAATATTGAAGTAACAAGGTCATGAGATACATGGAAAACACCAACGCTCACAGTCTTTTCCAGGGGTAGACGATTCTAAAACTACAGGTGAGAAGTGACAGCTTTATCTCAAAGAAAACCATTTCACTCGAATGGTGACCGGGAACTCGAATGCAACGCCAGGGGAAATTATAGAAACAGATACAATTGCGACGTAAAACACCTTAGGACAGGTATATAGACAGGAGCTTCTCAGATGGTTATGGGCCACGTACCCGCTTTCCAGATACATTCTTTATGTTGATGACTCAGCGAAATAGTTTGATATACTTTCCTCCTACAATCCCATACTGCCCCTTCCACAATGTGACACTCGCTCAGTACTAGAAATGTCCCTCCCGTAATGCGGCACTACCTCAGTACTACTTCCCTCCCACAGTGCGACACTCCCTCAATACTACCTCTTACACAGTGTGACGCTCCCTCATTACTACCCCTCTGGTAATGCGGCACTCCCTAAGTACTACCCCTCCGGTAATGCGGCGCTCCCTCAGTACCGCTCCTCCCACAGTGCGGCGCTCCGTCGCCCCTTCACGGTTTGTCTCAAGTCTGTGCCCATTGACCTGAACCGAATGCCTTTGATTCGGAGGCTAGTACTCTTTCCTTTGTTTATCAATCGAGGGACTCAGCAATACTCGGGAAATAATTTATGACTGGTCACCAACAATTCAAGAATACGCTGGAGATGGGTTGTAATGGTAGATAGGTTTATTTTCTCGTCATTTACAGAGTTACAGTTGTCTCCGTTGGTTCATGTGGATGAGTTAGGAAGTGGAGTTGTAGGTCACGGAATTCTTGGCACGGTCATACATCTGTCTTAGTCATACATCTGAGTTTAATCGGTCCAAGTCGGTACGCAGGTAAGCAAAAATAAGGCAACAGTACAATCAAGGAGCAGGCAAAAACAGTGGTCGAAAAACAGGCAATGGTCGAGATAACAAGGTCAAATGATTTCTAGAGCTGGCACGAGGTGATACGAAGTAACATACACAACGAACTGGCAATGAGAACTAAAACACAAGGGGCTTAAACACACAGACTGACAGGTGATAACGGGACACAGGCGAAATACATCAGGGCGGGGCCAACAATCACACGAGGGGAAACGACATGACAGGAAATGGGACCTGAAACGAGAGGAGATGTGAGACACCAAAATAAAACTAGAATGAAAACAATAATAATACAAACAATAAGTAACAGAAACTAGTTCAAACGTGAGACCTGACAGTACCCCCCCCCCCCCCCCCCCCCCCCCCACGGCCGGCTCCTGACAGCCCAGGATCTTCAGGATGTTGGCGCCAATATTGCCTGATAAGTTCCAGGTCGCATATGTTGCGAGCCGGCACCCAAGACCGCTCCTCAGGTCCATAACCCTCCCAATCCACAAGATACTGACAACCACGACCACGCCGGCGCATCCCCAGCAACCGGCTGACCGTAAACACCGGACCCCCATCAAGGAGCCAGGGAGGCGGAGGGGGTTTGGAAGCAGGGACCAGGGGGCTCTCCTTAAATGGCTTCAGTCGGGAGAGATGGAAATTAGGATGGACCCTCATGGCACGGGGGAGTTGGAGACGAACCGCCACAGGATTGATGAACTTCGATATGGGGAAAGGACCAACAAAACGAGGAGCCAGCTTCCGGGATTCCACCCTCAGAGGTAAGTCTCGAGTGGAGAGCCACACCTTTTGGCCAGGCGAGTATACTGGAGCCGGCGTCTTCCACGGTCAGCCATCCTCTTGTAACGCGCAGAACTGCGCAACAGCATCTGACGAGCCCCATTCCAAACCTTGCGACAGCGACGGACGAGAGCCTGAGCGGAGGGCACACTGGACTCCTTCGCCACAGCAGGGAACAATGGCGGTTGAAAACCATAGGCACACTGGAATGGGGAGAGACCAGAGGGTGAGCAAGGAAGTGTGTTGTGTGCATACTCCACCCAACTTGCTCCAAGTTGAAGGGTTCTGTGCCACCAAGCACCGCAGTCCTGTCTCCAATTCCCGGTTAAGGCGTTCAGTCTGTCCATTGGATTCCGGGTGATAACCAGATGTAAGGCTGACCGTGGCGTCCAACAGAAAATAAAACCCCGTCCAAATCCTGGACACGAACTGAGGCCCCCGGTCAGACACAGTGTCTCTGGGAAATCCATGAATTCGAAAAACATGAGACAACATGACCTCCCCGTTTTCTTGGCGGAGGGAAGCTTGTGCAACGGAATGAATCTTAGAAAATCTGTCCACTACAGCCATGACTGTGGTGTTACCTTCAGAAGAGGGCAGGCCCGTGACAAAGTCTATGGATATGTCTGACCAGGGGCGTGAGGGGACAGGCAGCGGACTCAGGAGGCCAACGACGGGCCGACGTGTGGTCTTGTTCTGAGCACAAATACTGCAAGCGGCGACGTACTCCTTAAACCACCTCTCCATGGAAGGCCACCAAAACCGCTGTGTGACCAAAAACAGGTTTCGGCGGACACCAGGACACCAGGATGACAGGAGATACGAGACGTATGAGCCCAGTGAACCACCTGTGAGCGAAGAGACTCGGAACAAACAGACGATTAGAAGGACACCCTAGCGGGTACTGAATACCAGCAGTAGCCTCGGAAACTCTCTTCTCAATCTCCCAAGTAACTGCCCCAACAAAACAGGAAGCAGGCAGAATGGGAGTTTAAACTTTTAGGGGCCGGGCCAGGATTAAACTGTCTGGAGAGAGCATCAGGTTTTCCATTCTTGGCACCAGGTCGGTAAGACAGTATAAAATCAAACCGATTAAAGAAGAGAGCCTTGCTTGGCGTGAGTTGAGGCGTTTGGCTGACTTGATGTATTCCAGGTTCTTGTGGTCTGTCCAAACTAGAAACGGCTGTTCGGTGCCCTCCAACCAGTGTCTCCATTCCTCCAAGACTGCTTCAACCGCTAACAGTTCACGGTTACCCACATGCAGTCGAACATCTGTGGGGGGTTTCTGGGAGAGTACGGCCCCGATGCCCACACCCGAGGCGTCCACCTCAACCACGAACTGGAGTGACGGGTCAAGGTGAACCAGGATGGGGACTGAGGTGAAGCTCCTCTTGAGTCTCATAAATGCAGTTTCTGCTTGAGGGGACCAAGAGAAAGGCACGTGGGGGTGACGTAAGAGCATGGAGTGGTGCAGCAGTGACACTAAAGTTCCGGATAAACATCCTATAAAAATTAGCAAACCCAAGGAACCCCTGAAGTCGCTTACGACTGGAGGGTTTAGGCCAGTTGGCCACAGCACTGACCTTGCCCGGGTCCATCTGTATATCAGCAGGTGATACAACATAACCAATGAATAGAACAGTGTTAGCATGAAATTCACATTTCTCAGCTTTCACAAACAGATCATTCAGGAGCAAACGTTCCAGCACCTGGTGCACATGCTGCACATGGAAAGTCTCGTCTGGAGAAAAGATCAAAATGTCATCAAGGTACACAAACACAAATTTGTTCAGCATGCCGCGTAATACATCATTACCCATGCCTTGAAAAACTGCTGGAGCATTAGTAAGACCAAACGGCATGACCAGATATTCATAATGACCACTGGTTGTGTTAAACGCAGTTTTCCATTCATCCCCCTCCCTTATCCTCACCAGACGATAAGCATTTCTAAGATCTAACTTAGTGAATACTTTACCGTCTAAAGCAGGATTTAGTTATAATGCAACACATAGCTGGAATAAGCTTCCTGAAGACTTAAGACTTGCCTCAACTTTGACCACTTTTAAAACAAGACTGAAGAATTTCATGTTTACTTTAGCTTTCAGCTAAATCTTAACTGCATTACACTTTTAACTTTTGCACTTTTTATAATGCCTTTTTAATTTTGCTTTTCTTTTCTTTTATTTCTATTTTATTTCATTTTATTATTTCATTTTATTGTATGACATGTTTTTATGTAAAGCACTTTGAGTCTGCCTCGTGTATGAAATGTGCTATATATATAAAGTTGCCTTGCCTTCCCTTGCCTTGCCTCTTTTAGCAGTTCAAATGCAGAGGAGAAAAGAGGAAGTGCCAAAACACTCCACTGCGGCAAGCCTCAACGACTTCCGCCCAGTTGCACTTACCCCCATCATCACCAAGTGCTTCGAGAGGCTGGTCCTGGCACACCTCAACAGATGCCTACCCCCCACACTGAATCCCTATCAGTTTGCCTACCGCAAGAACAGGAGTACGGAGGATGCCATCTCAACGGCACTTCACTCCGCCCTCTCCCACCTCGACAACAGAGACACTTACGTAAGAATGCTGTTCATCGATTACAGCTCAGCATTCAACACCATTATAACATCAAAACTGATCACCAAACTCGGTAACCTGGGCATCGACCCCTCCCTCTGCAACTGGATACTGGACTTTCTAACCAACAGACCCCAGTCTGTGAGATTAGACAAGCACACCTCTTAAACCCTCACCCTGAACACCGGCGTTCCACAGGGCTGTGTGCTGAACCCCCTCCTCTACTCCCTCTTCACCTATGACTACACACCTGTACATGGTACCAACACCATCATCAAGTATGCAGATGATACAACGGTGATTGGCCTCAACAGCAACAACGATGAGCTGGCCTACAGGGAGGAGATCCAGCACTTAGCAGCATGGTGCGCTGACAACAACCTGGCCCTTAACTACAAGAAGACCAAGGAGTTCATTGTAGACTTCAGGAAGCCCAGAGGCGGCACGCACACCCCCATCCACATTAACGGGACGGACGTGGAACGTGTTTCTAGCTTCAGGTTCCTGGGAGTCAACATCTCCGATGACCTCTCTTGGACCCACAATACCTCTACTCTGATCAAGAAGGCTCATCAGCGTCTCTTCTTCCTGAGGAGACTGAAGAAGGTCCATCTGTCTCCTCAGATCCTGGTGAACTTCTACCGCTGCACCATCGAGAGCATCCTTACCAACTGCATCACAGTATGGTATGGCAACTGCTCTGTCTCCGACCGGAAGGCATTGCAGAGGGTGGTGAAAATTGCCCAACGCATCACCGGTTCCTCGCTCCCCTCCATTGAGTCTGTCCAAAGCAAGCGCTGTCTGCGGAGGGCGCTCAGCATCGCCAAGGACTGCTCTCACCCCAACCATGGACTGTTTACCCTCCTACCATCCGGGAGGCGCTACAGGTCTCTCCGTTGCCGAACCAGCAGGACGTGGAACAGCTTCTTTCCGGCGGCTGTCACTCTACTCAACAATGTACCTCGGTGACTGCCAATCACCACCCCCCCCGACACTTATTATTATTTATTCAAATCGTTTGCTATGTCGCTCTTCCAGGGAGATGCTAAATGCATTTCGTTGTCTCTGTACTGTACACTGACAATGACAATTAAAATTGAATCTGAATCTGAATCTGAATCTGAATCTTAAACCCCCCTTAAACCCGTCAAAAGCCCTGAAAACCTCCAAATAAACTGTAAACCCCTCTAAATACCTCTAAACATCTGTAAACCCATCCATACCCCCGCTAAACCCCCGCAAACGCCTCGACAATGACGATTAAAATTGAATCTGAATCTGAATCTGAATCTGAAGAGCGTACCTGGTTTTAACAGTAATGTCATTGAGCCGTCTGTAGTCAATGCAGGGCCGAAGTGTTTTATACTTTTTATCCACAAAGAAGAATCCAGCTCCTGCAGGTGAAGAGGAAGTTCTGATGATCCCAGCAGCAAGGGCGTCGTCAATGCACTTTTCCATGGCGAGCCCCACAGGTGAAGGAGTAGAGATGACCCTTAGGAGGCGCTGTACCTGACAGAAGGTTGATGCAGCAGTCGTACGGTCTATGCGGTGGATGAGATGTGGCCTTGGCCCTGTTGAACACCTCGTTCAGGTCCAGATAACACGAGGGAACATTAGTGAGATCTGGAAAGTCCCCCTCCCTTGAACGGAGAGGCTGCCGGAGGGTGGTCCAGGAAGATCCCAGCAAACTGCTCCTCGACGGATCCTTCATAGGCCCAGGAGAAGAATCTTGCACCAGACTGGTGAGTTTACAGTTAATCCCCCAGGAAATTACTTCCCCAGTACCCGAGTTCATGTGAGGATTATGGTCAGACAGCCAAGGGAGCCCCAAAACCAGAGGATGAAGAGAAGAGTCGAGGAGGTGAAAACTGATTGTCCCAATGTGATTACCTGCCACGATGAATTGAACAGGTTGAGTTCGGTGAGTTACCCTGCACAGTAGGTGCCCATCCAGTGCACTAGCCTCCAGAGGATTTTGAAGCAGTTCACGTTCCAGCTTGAATTCATCAGCCAAGCGAATGTCCAAAAAGTTTTCATTGCCGCAGAATCAACCAAAGCCTGCAGGGAGTGACGCTGGGAATGCACCAACAAATGGACAGCCGTGAGTTGACGAGAGGAAAGGCTCATAGGAGAGGTACAACTCGCCCATATCCTATCTTTTATTGGTGAGCTTTGTCTTTTACTGAACAGCTGTTCAACAAATGTCCCAGTTCACCACAGTAAACACACCTCCCCTCCCTTAGGCGGCGCTGCCGTTCCTCCGGGCTGAGTTTGGCTCGTCCCACCTGCATGGGCTCCTCCGAAGAGACAGGTGGCGCTGTAGGCTGACTGGACCGGCCGAGAGGGAAGAAATCCCGACCGGAAGGCGAAGGGCGGCGTTGCCGCCACTGCTGAGAGGAGGAGCGAACTGCTGCCGATCTCCTCTCTCGCTCTCCTTCTCTGAGCCTACCGTCAATTTGGACAGCCAGGGAAATCATAAACTCGAAGTCGGAAGGCAGGTTTAGTGGAGTCAACTGACGTTTGATAGCTTCAGACAATCCATTGCGAAAAGCACCCAACAAGCATCCTCATTCCATCCACTCTTAGCAGCAACAGTTCGAAAGACAATAGCAAAATTCATAACTATGCGATAACCTTGTTTTATGGAGATCAGGTTCTGTGAAGCCTTTCGGCCAGGATTGGAGTGATCAAACGTGCGGGATAGAGCTTCCATGAACAGGACCGACATCTGGCAAAACCATTCCGCCGTGGCCCAAGCCTCCGCTCTGCCCGACAGGTGCGTGATGATAAAGGCTGCACTTGAGCGTTCTGGTGAAAAGGAAGCCGCTTGAAGTTCGAAATTCAGTCCACACAGGAAACAAAGAATCCAGCCGAGCAACCAGGTGTTCAAACTGGGAACAAAGTGTTCACCTGTGAGCCGGTGTCCGCCTGGAACCCCTGCTGACGCTCGCCGAGGTCCCGGAACCCGGCGAAGATCGAGGTGAGTTGACCCTCGTAATGCGAGATGCGCTCCTCTTGCTTATGGAGCGCTGCACGAAAAACATCAGAGCCCGCTGAGTCCATTGTTGGCCAGTTCGTAATATCAGAACTGAACGAGAAGGAGGACTCAAATGCAAGCTCAGACACAGGGCAGATCAGTTTTCGGAGTTTAATCGGTCCATGTCGGTACACAGGTAAGCAAAAACGGAGGCAACAGTACAATCAAGGGGCAGGCAAAAACAGTGGTCGAAAAACAGGCAATGGTCGAGATAACAAGGTCAAACATTTCTAGAGGTGGCACGAGGTGATACGAAGTAACATACACAACGAACTGGCAATGAGAACGAAAACACAAATGACTTAAACACACAGACTAACAGGTGATAACGAGTCACAGGTGAAACACATCGGAGCGGGGACAACAATCACACGAGGGGAAACGGCATGACAGAAAATGTGACCTGAAACGAGAGGAGATGTGAGACACCAAAATAAAACTAGAATGCAAACAATAATAATAAAAACAATAAGAAACAGAAACTAGATCGAACTTGAGATCTGACAGGAAGATATGCGGTTGATGGCAAGACGCTTTACACCGGTGATATACAAAGGAATATTGCAGTCCAGGTGCATAGAATCTTGAAAATGGCAATAACCGGCCGGCCTAGTCTTCCGGCACCTCTCCTGAATTTAAAGACGACTGGTAAATGTCAACCAGGCCTCCCTTAATTTCCCCTCTGGTTTCCCACAATGGCCCCGTATATACCTAATTAGGCCATGGATATTTGTTTATCCACGATAGTACATTCAGTCCCTTTCCCCGCGATAAATATAGAGGAGAAATACTCACTGAGAACCTTGTCCATCTCCTGTGGCTCCACACACAGTTGACCGCACTCATTCCTAAGGGGCCACCCTTTTTCTCTAATTACCCGTTTCCCCCTTACGTATTTACAAAAAAACATCTTGTGTTTCGCCTTAATGCTATCTGCAGCTAACTCCTGCCTCTTTTTGCCCTTCTGTTGTTGTTACTTTGTTCCTGAGTTACCGAAACTCACCCACAGCTGCTTATGCCTGTTCAACGCTTCCTTTTTATTGTTAACCAAAGCCTCTATTTCTCTCGTCCGCCAAGCTTCCTTATGTTTGCCTGCCTTGACGTTCACTGTAATAGGGACGTGCATATCCTGTGCCGTTGTCATCACACTTTTAAAAACAGACCACTTGGCTGATGTTTCTTTCCCCGGAAACAACCTGCCCCAATCAACATGAGCGAGACATTCTCTCATACCCTTAGTGTTGGTTTTTCCCCCAGTTTATCATTTTAACACGTGAGCCCTCTCTATCCCTATCCGTAACTATAGTCACAGAGATGTAGTGTAATGCTGTGGGGAAACGGGTCCTTCGACCCAACTAGCCGAAACCTGACAACATGTCTCAGCTACACTAGTCCCAACTTTGGTCCATATTGCTTCAAACATGTCCTAACCATGTGCCTGTCTAAATGTTTCTTGAACATTGGGATAGTCTAAGCCTCAACTACTTCCTCCGGTAGCCTGATCCTAACACCCACTACCCCATGTGTGAAAAAGTTCCTGTAAATGAGACATTACACACGTGTAACTTCAAGATAGTCTTTAATATACATACAGATTTAACAACATATTAGTAGTCACTGGCTCCAGCCTGCTACTGAACTGCGTAGAGGGAGAAGTGGGTGTTAGTATAAATGATACAGTGAGGCGGGATTAGTGATGCTAAGATATATATGATTGGTTGCATTCATAAACCAATCTACATCCTTCCCCTTAGAAAATTGTGTATGGACGGTTCCCGTGCCATTAAAGTTAAACAAAATCACCATTTCGAACAGGCGGTTTACTGACACGGCCCGAACGAGTACGGACCAAACACCCCACCCCCTCCCCTTCATCGGAAATATTAGAGGGCGGCGACAAGACCGGAGGCGAGAAGGACGTGGAGGGGGCTGGAGGCAGCAGAGTGGATACACAAACAGGAGGGGTGAATCTGCGGTTAGTAACAGCCGCGCCACGCAGAAGAGAACGGAACGGATGCGAGGGGTGGGGGACGTGCAGGGGCTGGTAACTGGATCTGCAGCAGACGGCAGGAACAGAAGTGGTGGAGCGTAGGGACCAGCTAGCGGCGGACGGGGTTCCTGCACAGCCAACAGATGTTGACGACTTCTGCGATAAACTGTCCCTTCATAGTCCACAAGGTAAGATCGAGGCGCGTCAGCTGTGCCAACGGTGACCAGGCGGGAATATCCACTCGCAGTTTGTAGACGAACAACCTGCCCCGGCAGCAGAGGGCATGAGGGGTTTGCAAGACGTGTGGTGTGACCGTTTCTGAATATCGTGCGTTTGGATGGAGGCAGGCTCCAGGACTCGAGGTATCAGCTTGTGCTGAGCAATCGGAATCGGTGGTCGTGTCGTTCTGGCCATAATCCGCTGGGCCAGTGATCCCACGGTTGCGTATCTGGCTATATTCCTGATGTTCAGCAGATCAAGGTAAAAGTCCGAATTCGCCAGGGGCGCTTGCTCCATCAGTTGTGCTCCTGACAGCCCGCTCAGAAAGTCCGTTACTCTGCGGGTACTCAGGGCTGCTCGTAACGTGGCCGAAGTTCCATCGGTTGGCAAAGGGCTTAAACTCGTGGCTGGTAAACTATCTACCGTTGTCGGTCGCAGATGGACAGGTGAACCGAATGTGGAAAAGTGTTTCCGCAGCTTGCGGATGATCATTTCAGACGTGAGGGAGGTCAGGCGGTCTACTTCAAACCAGTTTGAGAACGAGTCTGCAAGGACGAGGTAGTGCTTGCCGCGCCACTCGAAAATGTCAGCTGCCACCGAAGTCCAGGCCAGGCCTGGTGCAGGTTGTTGCAGTAGGGGCTGCCTCTGCTGGTGGGGTGCGAGACTGTTGCAAATGGGGCAAGACGAGACACGGTCTCGTATGTATTTGGCCATCCCCGGCCAGTAGAATCGGCTCTGTGCGTGGGCGAGTGTAGCATGGACTCCCGAGTGACCGCTGTGTGCCTCACAGTAGTATTTGTCGTACAACGACGAAGGGATCACGACGTTGTGGCCCTTGACTATAACGCCGTCCTGTATGACCAGTTCGGCGCGGACTAGAAAGAACGGCTGTGTCTCTGCTGGAGCGCTGGCGCGCTTGTCTGGCCAAGCCCGTTTAATCACTGATTATAGTCTTTGGAGAGTGGGGTCGGCGGCAGTATGTTCAGCTAGGCACTGTAGTTGTTTAGTGGGAACGAAGTTAACACCGAGTACTAGAAGGTCTTCCCGTTCATAGGGGTGGCGGTCACAGGACGCTCGAGCTGCACGGGCGAGGGTGTCGGCAACTTGCATGTCAGTGCCTTTTTTTATAAACGAGGGTGAAGTCTAAGCGTTGGAGCTGCATCATCATGCGTTGCAGTCGAGCAGGTGCGGCGTGGATGGGTCTGTGTAGGATCGTCACAAGTGGCTGGTGGTCCGTTTCGACCGTGAAAGTGTTCCCAAAGACAAAGTCCTTGAACTTACAGCAAGCGGCAACGACAGCGAGCAGCTCTTTCTCGATCTGCGTGTAGCGTTGTTCCGTGTCTGTCATGGAACGGGAGGCATAGGAAACAGGAAGCAGGGTACCATCGGCATAAGGCTGTAGGCAGGCTGCACCGAGCCCGAATCGCGAGGAATCACAGGTGACAGTTACAGGGCGTTTCAAATAGAAAAATGTCAGAGTTGGAGCACTGGTCAGCTTGGACTTTAAAGCATCGAAAGCCTGTTGGTGCTGCGGGAACCAGAACCAAACGGTGTCCTTTCTAGTCAGTTGTCGCAGGGGCGAGCTCAATTCGCTGAGGTTTGGTATGAATTTACCAAGTTAGTTCATCATACACAGGAAGCGCTGCAGGCCGAGCACGTCAGTGGGGGCCTGCATCTCAGTGATGGCAACAGCTTTCTGTGGGTCGGGCTTGAGTCCGGCGGCAGTGAATATGTGACCAACGTATGTGACCTCGGAGACCCGGAACTTGCACTTATTGGGGTTGAGCTTGAGGTTGATCTGGCGAGTCCGCTCAAGGACGCACCGTAGGTTTTGGTCGTGCTCTATCTAGGTATGTTACAAAACCTACCTGAATCGTGGCTGAGCATCTGCCCTACCCCCGCGTGTGTGATGTTGGCGCTGTTTAGAGGGGGCGGGTTTAAAACGCGATTTTTACTAGGCTGTTCCAATCCAAAATGTTCAGCCTAGTAAATCATTAACGGAAAATCGCTGAAAGACCCCGTCGCAAAAGGTATTATTAGTTTTTATGGCCTTGTATAATATTTATAGTAGTTTAAAAACCACTCTCTTCACTCCGCAACCTCTCGCAGCCCCAGGGTTTTATAAAGCAAACAATTAAAGGTATGTACCTTATTTTTACATTAAATGGGGCTTGTTATAACCCTGTATATAAAGTTTTCTATAGCGAGTAGTTCATTTTGGGCTCTTTATATCCCGCAGTATTTTTCTGGGCACTTGAGGGCACAAATCCAGCGCAATGTGAACGTTCTAAACCAGCGCGTTCACAGGAACCCACTAGAAAGCCGATTTAAATTGACTTTAATTTACAGCAAATGAACACTAAATTCCTTCCATTTGGCCTATAAATTGATGTAAATGAGATTTAAAAATCATGTTTTATTGTGAATTATTTGTGAATATTATTTGGACACTTGGGCTATTTAAAAATGTTAATCATTTATTAAGAAATGATAGATGTTTAGATCTAGGAATTGAAGTTTGAAATTAGATACAATTGGGTAACTAACTAATTATGTGCTTTAATTTCAGGTCATCCAAGGAAGATTATTTTATATTTGTTTCAGAATGCTTCAATCTATGATAACTGAAAAATTCATTCAGTTCTCTTAATTTTTAAGAAGGTTATGGGCTTTTGACTGTCCACGATCACAGCTTTTTTGTTATGTCCATAGATAATCAATAGGGAACAAGATGCTAATTTCCGAGTATGAAAATGGCCATAACTTTTTTATTACTTGAAATATGAAAGTGAATTAGGTGTCAAATTAAACTTATTGTTATGCTTTATCTGATGGGATAAATTGCAGACTTGATTTTTTAAATCTCAATATTTTGTAACATTGCTACTCTATCGCGTCTTTGCCGTAGACCCGGATATCATCAACGATGATAGCGCACGGTAGGCCAGCGAACTGCTGCTCCATGGTCCTCTGAAACACTTCACTGGCAGAATTGATGCCGAATGACATTCGCAGAAACTTGAATCTGCTAAACGGTGTTGAAAACGTGGTGAGGTCTGATGATTCTTTGTACAGCGGTACCTGCCAGAACGAGCTCTTCGCATCGAGGACAGAGAAGACGGTGGCCTGTCCGACCTGTGCTGCAACATCCTCAACTGTCCTCATGGGATGGCAAGGTACAAGTCTTTTGGGTTGATGCACACACGAATTTCATTATTATCCTTTTTTAATGTGGCAACCATGGTAGACACCCACTCGGTGGGCTCACTGACCGCTTCTAGCACACACATGGAGACCATGTTGTTTAGCATGGACTCAACTTTGTCCTTCATGGCGTGCGACACACGGTGTTGTGCACGAATAACGGACGCTACCTTCGGGTCGGTAGATATTTTGTAGGTGACGGGCAGCTTGTCCAGTTTGTCATCAAACATATCAGGGTATTCCTTTATCGGGTCCATCAATAGCAGCAATTTGTGAACAGTTTTGTCGAACGACACCAGTCCCAGATCCTGGCATACCTGGTTGCCCAGCAGAGTCACAGAGTTCAAGACGTCGAAGGTCAAAGCGCGCGTTGTCTTTTTCAGCACGCAAGTGAAAGTTGCTCTTCCCAGCGGTATCAGCACCTCGCCCCCATAGGCATGCAGAGTGGAGCGGTCTGCAATCATGAGCTCATTATTCCTTATCTTGTTGAAAAGGCTTATTGACATTACGTTCGCTTTCGCCCCGTGTCGAGCTTAGCATGAATGTCGAAATTGTTGACAGTCATCAGAACAGTTGGATCGGGTAGCCGGCCAGGCGCATGAAGGAGTGAGTACACACGTGCTTCCCCTTGCGAATTAATTGGATCGGCATCGTGGGCAGCGCCGAGCAAGGACGGGGAGCCGCATTTGTTATCGACCTGCATCAGCATGTTTAGGTTAGGTCTGGAACCTGGGGGAACTTTCCCACGAGAACGACAGGCAGCAGAGAAATGGTTCATTTTCTTACAATAGTTACAGGCCTTTCCGTAGACAGGACAGGGCGAATGCCTGGAGTGCAGATAGTTGCAGTTTGGGCACTTCATGGGGGGCTCACTACTAGATGCAGGGTTGGCCCGGGACATAAACTTTGCATTCTCCGTTCGAGCCCGTGGTCTATTGAACCCAGTCAGATTAATTGATTTGGTGTCTGAATCGCGCTGACAGTTTGGTGGGTCAATGACCTCTGACATTCTGCAGGCGTGCGCGGCTTTGTCTAAGGTCAGATCGGGTTTGCGAAGGAGCTCAGATCTCAGCTTTTGATCGAGCATCCCTGTCACCAAAATGTCTCTGGTCAACTGGTCAGTCATGGCTTCGAATCGGCACCTCTGGGCTAAATAACGCAAGTCAGCGATAAAGCTCTCAACAGGTTCGCCTGGCAATTGTTGGCGAGTAAAGAATCGCGCCATTTCTAAAATATGATTAGAGGGCAGGGCGCAAATCTCCCTGAATTTGCGTAACCGGACATTCGGGTCGTCGGCTGATTCTACGGGTATCAGTACCTGATTGTCGGCACCCAGGACCGCTGGGGAGTGCCGGAAAGTTCTTGCTCTCCTCATGGCATCTGGGTCGGCAAGGTTGAGTAGAAGAGAGGCTTAAACTCCGTCTGGTTCATTGCGATGAGCGATGTTCATGTAGTGGCGGTAGTCCAATTCAAAAGTAGCCCAGCGCTCCGCGATATCCGAATCGAAGATGAGCTGGGCAGGCTTCCGGCAGGAAGAAGCCATCGACAAAATGAAAATAAACACTTAATGAAAGAAATAAAAAACCGGTAGACGCGAGTTGTCTCTTATCTGACACAATGTAAATGAGACATTACATACGTGTAACTTCAAGATAGTCTTTAATATACATTCAGACTTAACAACATATTGGTAGTTAGTAGTCTGAAGAAGGGTTTCGGCCCGAAACGTCGTCTATTTCCTTCGCTCCATAGATGCTGCTGCACCCGCTGAGTTTCTCCAGCATTTTTGTGTACCTTCGATCTTCCAGCATCTGCAATTCCTTCTTGAACATATTAGTAGTCGCTGGCTCCAGCCTGCTACTGAACTGCGTAGCGGGAGATGTGGGCGTTGGTATAAATGCTACAGTGAGGCGAGATTCGTGATGCTAAGATATATATATGATTGGTTGCATTCATAAACCAATCTGTAGTTCCTATTAAATCTTCCCCTTCACCTTGACCGTTGTCAATGTTTGTCGTTTCCTCGACTCTGGGAAAGATATTCTGTGCAGCTCCCCGATTTATTCCACTCATGATTTTATACACCTCTATAAAGTCTGTGGCTGCCGGCCTTCTGCATGACGTGGCTGCCAGCCTTTGATCCGTTGCCAGGCCACCACCAGACGCAGCAACGCCCAGATGTTTTCCATTTCGGGAAGGGATGGAAAGAGGGAGCACATATCGCCAATTCTGGCCTCCCTACACTGGCTCCCGGTGCACTTTCGGGTTCATTTTAAGTTACTGTTATTTGTTTTTAAATCTCTGAATGGGCTCGCCCCGCCTTACCTCTCTGAGCTGCTCCACCCATACACTCCTGCCCGGTCCCTCAGGTCAGCTGGTCAGCTGCTCCTGGAGGTACCGAGGTCTAGTCGGAGGCTCAGAGGGGATAGAGCCTTCTCTGTTGCTGCTCCGGCACTCTGGAACACCCTGCCGCTGCACATCAGACAGGCCCCCTCACTGTCCATCTTCAAATCCAGTGTTACAACGCATGTGTACTCCCTGGCTTTTGACCATGCCTGAGGCTTTGCTTCTGTTTGTGGTGTTTTTGATGTTTCTTTATTTTACACTTTTTCGTTTGATTGTATTTTTGGTGTGTATTAACTTTTTTTGTCATGATTAGTTCAACAGCACTTTGTTGCAGTCTATGTTTGTTTTTAAAGTGCTCTATAAATAAAATTATTATTATTATTATTATTATTATTATTTCGGCAGAGATTTCACTTTTCATTCCAAGTATCCACTCCTGATTAAATTTCGTCATGTTTATGTATAAATTTTTAATAAAATCCTTCCCGCCCCCTCCCCCCAAAGTTGGTGAACGTTCCATCGCGTGATGTCACAATGCCCAATGCTCACAGATGTCCGATAGGAATGGATGAATTTACATATGCCTTTGCAGCAGCCCCAGCCCCTCCCCACCCCACCCCCGCAGCCTGGGTCGAAGCGCGTCATCACGTGTGTGGGAATAGAGAAAGTGGACTGGGGGTGAAAGGGCATGGGGAACAGATGGACTGTTCCTACCCCCCCCCCCCCTTCCACTCTTCCTCCCCACTCTTTCCCCTCTCTCCTCCCACCCATCTCCCCCTCCCTCCACACTCGTATCCGTCCCTCCCCTACCCCGTCCCTCACCCCTCTCCCACACCTCCCCCTCCTACTCCCACCACCATCCCTATCTCCCCCCATCCCCCTTCCCTCTCCCCTTCATTCAACCACCCCCCCCCTTCCCTCTCTCGCCCACCCCCGCCCCACTTCCCTCCCCCACCCCTTTCACTCTCTCCCCCCCCCCCCCCCCCCCCTTCCTCCACAATCTTAACCCTCCCTCCCCTACCCCATCTCCCTTCTCCCCTCCCTCCCCTCCCCCACACACTTCTCTCCCCCGCCCCATCCCTCTCTCCAGCTCCGCCATCCCTTTCTCCTCCCCTCCATATCCCTCTCCTCACCCCTCTCCCTCTCTTCCACCTCCTCCTCCAATCCCCATCCCTCTCTCTCCTCCCCCCCCCCTTCCCTCTCCTCTTTCAATCCACCACCCCCTTCCCTCTCTCCCCCCCAACCTTCCGCCCCCCTACCCCCTTACCTTTCCCACCCATTTCCTTCTCTCACCCACACTCTTCCCCCTCCATCCACAATATATTTCCCATCTACCTCCTACCCCATCTCCCTCCTCGCCCCCTCCCTCCTTCCCCACACCCCTCCTCCACTCCTCTCCTCCCTCCTCGCCTCCCCACCAATATCTCCTCCCCCTCTCCCTCCCTCTCCTCAACCTTATCCCTCTCCCATCCCTCTCCCCCACCCCCCCCCTTCCATCTCTACGCCAATGCCACCCCCCCCCAACCCCCCACCCCTGTCTCCTCCACCCCACCTCGTCATCCTCTCCTCAGCCCTCTCCTCTCACTCCTGCCCCCACCCCATCCCTCTCTCCCCACCCCCTCTCCCTCTCCCTACCTCCCCCTCCATCTCTTCCTCCGCCCCCCTTAACACTGTCGTCTACCACCCCCCTACCCCTCTCTCGCTCCCTCCCCACTCTTCTCCTTCGCCCCCCCCTTTCACCACACATCTACTACCTCCCCCCATCCCTCTCCCCTACCCCCCCTCCCTTCCCCCTTGCCCCCCTCCCCCCCACCCCTTCTTCTACCCTCTGCCCCTCTGCACCACTCCCTCTACCCCTCTCGTCCTCCCTCTCTCCCACTTCCACCACTCACCCCTACACTTCTCCCCCTACCTCCCCATTCTTCCACTTAACCCCCCCAACCCCCACCCATCTCCCTCCCCCCCGTCCCTTCCCTCTCTCCCTCCACACTCTACCCCCCTCACTCCCCCCTCCCTCCACATTCTTCCCCCTACCCCCTCCCGCCCCTCCACACTCTTCCCCCCATTTCCTCCTCCCTCCCCTCCATCCTCTCCTCCCTCTTTCCTCTCTTCCCCTCCCCACCCTCTTTCCCCCCCCTCCCCCACTTTCTCTCACCCCCCCCCCCCCCCCCGCACACCTCTCTCCTCCTCCGTTCCCCCCTCTATCCCCTCTCCTCTCCTCCCACCCCAACCCTCACTCCTCTTTCCCTCCCACCTCTCTCCCCCCCACCAATCTCTGCCTCTTCCACCACTCCCGCCTACCGCTCTTCCCCTCTTCCGCACTCTTACCCTCCCCTCTCCCTCACCACTGTTTCCCCTCTCCCCCTTACCCCTCTCCTCCCCTCCCATCCCACTTTTTCACCACCACTCTCTCTCCCTCCCTCCACACTCTCCCCCCCTCTATCTCCTTCCCCTTCTCCTTCCTCCTACCCCTCCCATCCTCCCTCTCTCCGCTCCCCCCCCCCCCTCCCACCCCTCTCTCCCCCTCCCCCACCCCCACCCTTCATCTCTCCCCTTCCCCTTCCCCCCTGTTCCCCCCCTCTCCATCTCCCTCTCCTCTCACCCCTCTTCCATCTTTCCCCCCCATCCCTCTCTCCTCCTCCCCTCCCCACCCCCTCTGCCCCCCTGACCCACCCCTCTTCACCCCCATCTCCTCCCACACCCTTCCCCTCTCTCTCTTGCACCACTCTCCCCCGACCCCTCTTCCCCCTTCCCTGCCTTCTCCTCTCTCTTCCCACTCCTCCCCACTTAACTCCCGCTTCCCATCCCCCTCCCCCCTACCCCGCTCTTCTCTCCCTCACAAATCTCTCCCATTTCAACCTCCCTCTCTCCCCTCCCTCCCCTCTTCTCACCCCCCCCCCCCTCTCCCCCATCCCGTCTCCCCCCTCCGCCCACCTGTGTGTTTGGGGAGTGGTTAGTGTGAGTGATGAATCTCTGGAACTCTCCTCTCCCCAGTTTCATTGGCTATATTTAAGAGGGAGTTAGATGTGGCCCTTGTGGCTAAGGGGATCAGGGGGTATGGAGAGAAGGCTGGTACGGGATACTGAGTTGCATGATCAGCCATGATCATATTGAATGGCGGTGCAGGCTCGAAGGGCCGAATGGCCTACTCCTGCACCTATTTTCTATGTGTCTATGTTTCTATTGTGATGCCGCAGCCCTCCCCCCCCCCCCCCCCCCCCCCCCCCCCCCCCCCCCCCCCCCCCCCCCCCCCCCTGCTTCCCCCCGCAAACGCGCGTTGGGGAAACAGACCCAACGGGTCTGCACTTGGTCTAGTATAATATTAAAACTGTGTGGCTGCTGACTGGATGCTGGCTTTCTGCCTACCTTGTGGTTGCCGGCCTGTGGGTGCCAGCCTTTTGATTCGTTGCTACCCCCAACGTCAGACCCACATACGCCCTGAATGTTTCCATTTCTGTAGACATTTCACGTTTGATTCCAAGTATCCACTCCTCATTAAATTTCGTCGTGTTGATGTACACATTTTTTAATAAAATCCTTCTCCCCCCCCCCCCCCCCCCCCCCCCCCCCCCCCCCCCCCCCCCCCCCCCCCACTCACTAATTTTGGCCCCTCCTGCTGGCCAGCGGCTATAACGGCTGCTGGCGCCCGCATCTCGCCTCAAAGACGCCATTTAAAAACAGCAGCACTGCTGATTCCTGAGCCGCATGAGTTGGAGGACCACGTCTCCCGTGGGGGCTACGGGTAGGGAACGGCTGCGATGGGGGAGTCGACCCAACGAGTCCGCACTTGGTCTAGTATACTTTTAAATCTGTGTGTGTGGGTGTGCGTGTGTGTGTGCGCAGCATTTGGCCTTTGCCTCGATAACCAGACGTACAAACGCGGACATGTTTACAATTTCAGTAGCGATTTAACATCAGTTCAGAAATCCACTCCTTGGTCAATTATTTCCCCAGATTTTGAATAACATTGTTCACAAAACTCAATTTAAAAAAAATTAAACGGCGCTCACCAGCTGATGACGTCACAATGCCCACATGCCCACCAATCCAGGCCCACCTGCCTCTCAGGTTCATCCCTGTTCCCGTCCCTCTCTGTGAACGAGCAAGTTCTGCAAATCCGGAGGGCAAGCGAGATCCTGGGGAGGTGAAGAGGGAGAATGGGGGGTTTGGGGCAGAGGAGGGAGAGTGTGGGAATAGACGGAGAGGTGTGGCGGTGATAGTGAGTGGGGAATAGATGGACTGCCCCTACCTCTCTCCCAGCTACCCTCCTC
Source organism: Leucoraja erinaceus (assembly GCF_028641065.1). Taxonomy (NCBI): domain Eukaryota; kingdom Metazoa; phylum Chordata; class Chondrichthyes; order Rajiformes; family Rajidae; genus Leucoraja; species Leucoraja erinaceus. The sequence goes on along the minus strand of NC_073378.1, from coordinate 139,471,525 downwards.
ATCCTCCCCACTCTTCCCCCTCTCTCCTCCTACCCCTCTTCCCCCGCCCTCCGCACTCATCCCCCTCTCTCCCCTACCTCATTTACCCCTCCCTCCCCACTCTTCTCCCTCTCTCCCCCCGTACGCCTCTCCCCCTCACTCCACAATCTACCCCCTTTCTCCCCTACCCCATCTCCCTCCTGCCCGCCCTCCTCCCCTCCACCTCTTCCTTACCCCCTTCCCTCCACGCGTCAGTGGATAGGGCAGTTATGCGGTAAAAGGAGCAAATTAATAATATTAACATAATATCAATCGGGGTAGTTAGCGTGTGTGCGGGGGGGGGGGGGGGGTAGTTAGTGTGTGTGCGCCACATGCAGTCCCCCCCCCCCCCCTCCTCCGCAACCACACGTTGGGGGAACAGACACAACGGGCCTGCACTTGGTCTAGTTTACTTTAAGACCAATGCCATGCCCAGAGCACTTGGCCTGCAGAGAGATACAGTGACTGACATGTGGTTAACATCAAATATCAGCAAGTGCATATAAAAGCCCTGTGGAATTTGTGCAATAAACTATGCTATACGCCTAAGAACAATTGAAGCTGGAATATTATGTTATTGGATGGTGATTTATCTTAAATAGGGATGGACTTTAATTTGAGAAGCTTACAGTCATCTCCATCTTTGAGAAAACTGCGGAAAGCCGCATAAGACATGCAATAGTATGGACATAATTGCAATATCAGTAGTGATGCAGTGAGTGGATGCTTAAAATATTAAACTCAATAATGTTGTTTATTGTCAGGCTCAATTTGTGCCTTTATAGGATGTTTTATCTGTGGCATGGTCAGCAAATAGTTTGAAGATACTTGTTCTGTACTTTAGATTCAGTCTCGTGTTTAAATTTGTAAGTATGAATTTTGGAACATTTGCAATATTTACTTACCTTATATCACAGATCAAGAAGATAATTGCAATAATAATGTTAATTTTTTAGTGATTCATAAACCGATAATTTGTTATTTATGTTTGTTAGGTTTACCACCCTGAACCAGACTAATAAAAAAACATACTTTAATGACCTAGGTTTTTATGTTTTCTCTATTAAATGGAGGAACACGCTTTGAAGGAGAGTATTTTTAGTCCAACTTGTTCTCCCATTAAAAGTTCTTTATTACAGTTCAGGCTAATATTATCCTGGGTAAATGACCAAACCTGACTAGTACTTGTAGTAAGACAATGTAATGGAGTGTCCTGTAAACTGTAATGATGATTCCATTACGCTACCAGGAAATCATAGCATGTATAATACTTAGAAACTGTTATCAAGCTATTTTTTTCTCATTGCAAAAAATGTCCCAGCTGTTCATTTTTGCCTATTTTGCTAATGACAACTTCAGACTGCTTTGGTGCAAACTGTTTGTTTTGAAATGGCCACATCTAAGAACTGAGTAACGGTACGCCCAGATTTATTTTCAAAATTATTCTCAGGTAAACATATTGAAGTACAGAATACGTTACGAAATCTGGAGTTAATATTTTTCGAATTTAAATGTTTAAAGGTTTAATGTAACTATGTAACATAACGAAATAAATTTTCCTTAGGGGTCGGGTTATCATTTGAGCGTGTTATTCTTTAATGAATAATTCCTTACACAATCATTGAATAGGAATAATGAATCATTCCTTGCACATTCCGTACATTAATATTACTAAATGACAATAAGTACAATATTACTAAAGTACAATATTACTAAAAGTCTGATCTGGACCGCTTTTGACTTACTGTATTGTGATATCCGAGAGAACGCTGCCACTTACAGCCGTCATTCTTGGCCACCTGGCTCAAAGTACTCATCCGCCGGACTGGTCCGGAGGATTTTTCCCATCGATGACAAATCAGAGAGATATTAATATTAATTAATCGCCATCCTCTCTGCTGCCCCCGCTGGCGGCAGGGGGGAGGGACTTTAAAACCGGGAAGTGTCGTGCCTCACTCAGTCTTTGCGAGCTGGAGGAAGCGAGAGGGTCACGGCTCTCTGAGCTGCGAACAACACAGAACGCACGTCTACTCCACGGCGAGAGCCCTTAATGTGGTTCTAAAATGCTCTGTCTCTGGTGAGTGTGTTTGTTGGACGTTATTTAAAGCACACGTTTGCTTCATCACCAGCAGCCTCTACAGGAGGCTTTAAACATTCGTTTTACTCACTGTATTATTCAACACGTTCTGAAGTTACTTGGCATTTCAGTATTGGGCGAGTGTGTGTGTGTGTGTGCGTGTGTGTGTTTGTGTGTGTGTGTGTGTGCGTGCGTGTGTGTGTGTGTGTGTGTGTGCGTGCGTGTGTGTGTGTGTCAAGTCAAGTCAAGTCAAGTCAAGTTTATTTGTCACATACACATACGAGATGTGCAGTGAAATGAAAGTGGCAATGCTCGCGGAACAACAAAACAACCAAACAAATTATAAACACAATCATAACACACATATTATTTTACATAATAAATAATAGAAGGAAAAACGTTCTGTACAGTTAGTCCCTGGTGAGAAAGGCGTTTACAGTCCGAATTGCCTCTGGGAAGAAACTCCTTCTCAACCTCTCCGTTCTCACTGCATGGCAACGGAGGCGTTTGCCTGACCGTAGCGGCTGGAACAGTCCGTTGCAGGGGTGGAAGAGGTCTCTCATGATTTTGTTTGCTCTGGAGTTGCACCTCCTGTTGTATAGTTCCTGCAGGGGGGTGAGTGAAGTTCCCATAGTGCGTTCGGCCGAACGCACTACTCTCTGCAGAGCCTTCTTGTCCTTGGCAGAGCAATTCCCGAACCAGGTGGTAATGTTCCCGGACAAGATGCTTTCCACCGCCGCTGCGTAGAAGCACTGGAGGATCCTCGGAGACACTCTGAATTTCCTCAATTGCCTGAGGTGGTAAAGGCGCTGCCTTGCCTTACTCACCAGTGCTGAGGCGTGTGATGACCATGTGTGTGCGTGTGCGCGTGTGTGTGTGTGTGTGTGTGCGTGTGTGTGTGAGTGAGTGCGCGCGTGTGTGTGTGTGTGTGTGTGTGTGTGTGTGTGTGTGTGTGTGTGTGTGTGTGTGTGTGTGTGTGTGTGTGTGTGTGTGTGTGTGTGTGTGTGTGTGTGTGTGCATGCGTGCGTGCGTGTGTGTGTGTGTCAAGTCAAGTCAAGTCAAGTCAAGTCAAGTTTATTTGTCACATACACATACGAGATGTGCAGTGAAATGAAAGTGGCAATGCTCGCGGAACAACAAAACAACCAAACAAATTATAAACACAATCATAACACACATATTATTTTACATAATAAATAATAGAAGGATAAACGTTCTGTACAGTTAGTCCCTGGTGAGAAAGGCGTTTACAGTCCGAATTGCCTCTGGGAAGAAACTCCTTCTCAACCTCTCCGTTCTCACTGCATGGCAACGGAGGCGTTTGCCTGACCGTAGCGGCTGGAACAGTCCGTTGCAGGGGTGGAAGAGGTCTCTCATGATTTTGTTTGCTCTGGAGTTGCACCTCCTGTTGTATAGTTCCTGCAGGGGGGTGAGTGAAGTTCTCATAGTGCGTTCGGCCGAACGCACTACTCTCTGCAGAGCCTTCTTGTCCTTGGCAGAGCAATTCCCGAACCAGGTGGTAATGTTCCCGGACAAGATGCTTTCCACCGCCGCTGCGTAGAAGCACTGGAGGATCCTCGGAGACACTCTGAATTTCCTCAATTGCCTGAGGTGGTAAAGGCGCTGCCTTGCCTTACTCACCAGTGCTGAGGCGTGTGATGACCATGTGTGTGCGTGTGTGCGCGTGTGTGTGTGTGTGTGTGTGCGTGTGTGTGTGAGTGAGTGCGCGTGTGTGTGTGTGTGTGTGTGTGTGTGTGGTGTGTGTGTGTGTGTGTGTGTGTGTGTGTGTGTGTGTGTGTGTGTGTGTGTGTGTGTGTGTGTGTGTGTGTGTGCATGCGTGCGTGCGTGTGTGTGTGTCAAGTCAAGTCAAGTCAAGTCAAGTTTATTTGTCACATACACATACGAGATGTGCAGTGAAATGAAAGTGGCAATGCTCGCGGAACAACAAAACAACCAAACAAATTATAAACACAATCATAACACACATATTATTTTACATAATAAATAATAGAAGGATAAACGTTCTGTACAGTTAGTCCCTGGTGAGAAAGGCGTTTACAGTCCGAATTGCCTCTGGGAAGAAACTCCTTCTCAACCTCTCCGTTCTCACTGCGTGGCAACGGAGGCGTTTGCCTGACCGTAGCGGCTGGAACAGTCCGTTGCAGGGGTGGAAGAGGTCTCTCATGATTTTGTTTGCTCTGGAGTTGCACCTCCTGTTGTATAGTTCCTGCAGGGGGGTGAGTGAAGTTCCCATAGTGCGTTCGGCCGAACGCACTACTCTCTGCAGAGCCTTCTTGTCCTTGGCAGAGCAATTCCCGAACCAGGTGGTAATGTTCCCGGACAAGATGCTTTCCACCGCCGCTGCGTAGAAGCACTGGAGGATCCTCGGAGACACTCTGAATTTCCTCAATTGCCTGAGGTGGTAAAGGCGCTGCCTTGCCTTACTCACCAGTGCTGAGGCGTGTGATGACCCTGTGTGTGCGTGTGCGCGTGTGTGTGTGTGTGTGTGTGTGTGTGAGTGAGTGAGCGCGTGTGTGTGTGTGTGTGTGTGCGTGTGTGTGCGTGTGTGTGGGTGTGAGTGTATGTGTGTGTGTGTCTTTGTGTGAATGTGTGTGTCTTTGAGTGTGTGTGTGTGTGTGTGTGAATGAGTCTGTGTGTGTATGTGTGTGAATGAGTCTGTGTGTGTGTGTGTGTGAATGAGGCTGTGTGCGGGTGTGAATGACAAGGAGCAGATTGGGGGGGTGAA